>NC_139707.1:11379616-11399616 GCF_964188405.1 Protomyctophum parallelum
TCAATAAGCTTTGGGCTTATCGAGTACCCGGTATCAATAAGCTTTGGGTTTATCGAGTACCCGGTATCAATAAGCTTTGGGCTTATCGAGTACCTGGTATCAATAAGCTTTGGGTTTATCGAGTACCCGGTATCAATAAGCTTTGGGTTTATCGAGTACCCGGTATCAATAAGCTTTGGGCTTATCGAGTACCCAGTATCAATAAGCTTTGGGTTTATCGAGTACCAGGTATCAATAAGCTTTGGGCTTATCGAGTACCCAGTATCAATAAGCTTTGGGTTTATCGAGTACCCGGTATCAATAAGCTTTGGGTTTATCGAGTACCCGGTATCAATAAGCTTTGGGCTTATCGAGTACCTGGTATCAATAAGCTTTGGGCTTATCGAGTACCCAGTATCAATAAGCTTTGGGTTTATCGAGTACCCGGTATCAATAAGCTTTGGGCTTATCGAGTACCCGGTATCAATAAGCTTTGGGCTTATCGAGTACCCGGTATCACAGACACGCACACACGCTCAATACCTACTCAGGGACATAGCAGAAAGACACACTGTCAAACTCGACCCGACCTGAAGTCAGAACCAGGTCAACATCATCATCACCCTCTATCTGAGAGAGAGAGAGAGAGAGAGAGAGAGAGAGAGAGAGAGAGAGAGTAATATGTTTCTTATAGATCATATTGTAAGAGAGATAATGTATATGCTCTGCCATCCTTCCGGTCGTCCATTAATTAATTAATTAATTAATTCATGCAGTGTTACCTCTGTATTCATTCATTCATTAATTCATGCATTCATTCATTCATTCATTCATTCATGCAGTGTTACCTCTGTATTCATTCATTCATTCATTCATTCATTCATTCATTCATTCATTCATGCAGTGTTACCTCTGTATTAATTAATTCATTCATTCATTCATGCAGTGTTACCTCTGTATTCATTCATTCATTCATTCATTCATGCAGTGTTACCTCTGTATTCATTCATTAATTCATGCATTCATTCATTCATTCATGCAGTGTTACCTCTGTATTCATTCATTCATTCATTCATTCATTCATTCATTCATGCAGTGTTACCTCTGTATTAATTAATTCATTCATTCATTCATGCAGTGTTACCTCTGTATTCATTCATTCATTCATTCATGCAGTGTTACCTCTGTATTCATTCATTCATTAATTAATTAATTCATTCATGCAGTGTTACCTCTGTATTCATTCATTCATTCATTCATTCATTCATGCAGTGTTACCTCTGTATTAATTAATTAATTCATTCATGCAGTGTTACCTCTGTATTCATTCATTCATTCATTCATTCATTCATGCAGTGTTACCTCTGTATTCATTCATTCATTCATTCATTCATTCATTCATGCAGTGTTACCTCTGTATTCATTCATGCAGTGTTACCTCTGTATTCATCCATCCATCCATCCATCCATCCATCCATAGTGTTACCTCTGTATTCATTCATCCATCCATCCATCCATCCATCCATCCATCCATAGTGTTACCTCTGTATTCATCCATCCATCCATCCATCCATCCATCCATCCATAGTGTTACCTCTGTATTCTCTGTCATCACATTGAGCAGGTTTTCCATGTCCACAAATGAACTCTGGATGAGTCTGAATACACACAAATGCATACTGTCAATAATCATAATAATAATACTCATAATAATTATTCATGCTGATTATAGTACCTGAGTACCTGCAGTAATAGTATGTAGTATTTATGTGTACCCCAGTGTACCTGTAGCATGTATTAGTGTTTGTTGTTATGCAGTGTACTACCAGTAGTAATATATGTAGTATTTATGTGTACTCCTGTAGTAATATATGTAGTATTTATGTGTACTCCAGTAGTAATATATGTAGTATTTATGTGTACTCCAGTAGTAATATATGTAGTATTTATGTGTACTCCAGTATACTATAGTAGTATTTATGTGTACTCCAGTGTACTATAGTAGTATTTATGTGTACTCCAGTGTACTATAGTAGTATTTATGTGTAATCCAGTGTATACATGTAGTATTTATGTGTACTCCAGTGTACTATAGTAGTATGTATGTGTACTCCAGTAGTAATATATGTAGTATTTATGTGTACTCCAGTGTACTATAGTAGTATGTCTGTGTACTCCAGTATACTACCTGTAGTATGTATGTGTACTCCAGTATACTACCTGTAGTATTTATGTGTATTCCAGTGTACTATAGTAGTATGTATGTGTATTCCAGTGTACTATAGTAGTATGTATGTGTACTCCAGTGTACTATAGTAGTATTTATGTGTATTCCAGTGTACTATAGTAGTATGTTTGTGTACTCCAGTGTACTATAGTAGTATGTATGTGTATTCCAGTGTACTATAGTAGTATGTATGTGTACTCCAGTGTACTATAGTAGTATTTTTGTGTACTCCAGTGTACTATACCTGTAGTATGTGCCAAACCAGTTCAGAGGAGTGTACAGCTGGATAATGTAGGTCCCAAACAGAACATAATCTCCAACCTGGAATGCAACATAATCATATTATTGTTTACCTTACAACACAACATAATCATATTATTGTTTAGATTACAACACAACATAATCATATTATTGTTTACATTACAACACAACATAATCATATTATTGTTTACATTACACTGCATTGTGTAACTTTCCTCTTCTACCCCCGGATTTGAACCCTGAGCAAGTGCAGACATTTTTACCATTGAGCAAATAGAGCCTGTGTGCTTACTCAAGGATGAATTGATTATTATTTTTGTCAGAGTTTGGAAGCGCTCGTTATCAGTAACAACCTCCTGCTCTGCTTCCTCCCGGCATTATGTGCAAATTCAAAACAGGTGGTAGGCATGGGCTGTCGAGTGATAGTCAACGAGCACTTCCGTGTGCATATCCATATCGTCAATACCTAGAAGTGTCCCTCAGTCCCTCAGTCCCTCACAGATAGACACTAGGGGGTGCTAGAGCACCACCTGCCCTTGCCCTCTGGACAGCAATCTGCCCTTTTGAAGGAAAAAAATATATATTTTTGTTTACAGTGTACAGTGTGTTCCTGTGTTACACTATGTATTGCGTCCTATAGCTGGAAGTGTCCCCGTGTTACACCAACTGTTGTGTCCCATACGTGGAAGTGTCCCTGTGTTTGCATGTATTGTGGCGTAAACCTGGAAGTGTCCCCTGTGTTACACCATGTATTGTGTCCTATACCTGGAAGTGTCCCCTGTGTTACACCATGTATTGTGTCCTATACCTGGAAGTGTCCCCTGTGTTACACCATGTATTGTGTCCTATACCTGGAAGTGTCCCCTGTGTTACACCATGTATTGTGTCCTATACCTGGAAGTGTCCCCTGTGTTACACCATGTATTGTGTCCTATACCTGGAATTGTCCCCTGTGTTACACCATGTATTGTGTCCTATACCTGGAAGTGTCCCCTGTGTTACACCATGTATTGTGTCCTATACCTGGAATTGTCCCCTGTGTTACACCATGTATTGTGTCCTATACCTGGAATTGTCCCTGCATCACCATGTAGGCACAGAGCAGCGATCCGGCCAGCAGACCTGAGCCGATGATCAGCGCCTGGGTTTGGTTCAGCAGCGCCAGAGAAGCATTGCTTTTCCATTCACTATCCTGAAAACACACACGCACGCATGCACGGATACACACGCACGGCACGCACGGATACACACGCACGCATGCACGGATACACACACGCACGCACGGATACACACACACACACACACACACACACACACACACACACACACACACACACACACACACACACACACACACACACACACACACACACACACACACACACACACACACACACACACACACACACACACACACACACACACACACACAGGAAAAATAGATGGACAGCTTACTTCTGCATTTAGGTGATGTATTAACACATAGCATATAGCACATGATCAAGCTCGCGGCGAAAGGCACAGTGATGATAAATCACTTAATGGCGTCTTTAGATGACACAGAATCTTCTCATGGGAACACCTACTAATTGCTCCCGATGTGCAGGTTAATTGGTGCCTTGCATAGTTTCCTCCACCATCGTGTGTGAATGTAATGCACAGACTCTGGAAAGCTCTATGAATGTGTCTGTACACTTGTTTACAATAGGGTCCACCATGTTCAATTGTGAAGGTGTGTGAATGTGTGGTTGCTGATTAACTGTTACTCTTTCTTTCTTCACACTGACATCCACAGCAGAAGAAAAATAAAGAGTAACAGTACATCAGCAACCCACAACGAATACATGAAGAGCATTATCGCCATCTGGTGGCCGTGAATGAACACAAACTGCCACAGACATTATGAAGATCTCTGTTAGCCCATGTAGGCCTGATGTCGAAATAAAAATAAAGAAGTCTTCTGAAAGAATATATATTCAAAGATGTGTGCCGCATTTTCACAATTTTTCAAAAATAGCATACCTACAAGCTGGCGTGGTATGAGCTTGTAGATCTGCTATTTTTCAATAGCTAAAGTATAACATAATGCTTAGTTAAAACACCAAAAGGGGTTCCCACCCAGAATGGGTGAAACTACCTTGGTGATACAGATTAAATGTCCAACAGATTAGTCCTCCTCACTAATGTTCATGATAAAATACCACAATATTTTTCTACTCAGTATGTGTCTCATAGGAGGGCTGTGAAGCCCACCACACACCGGCTGCGTCCGACGCGCGCTGGCGCGCGGTCACGCCTCGCCTGCCGCGCCGATGCACCGCTGTTCTATTTTCCAGGCGTTACCGCGCGGCCTCCACCCGGCTATCCGTGGGCGTGGCAATGGAATAGTCAACAAAACTCCCCAGCCGCGTGGTAGCGCGCCGCGTCCTGTTGGTGTTGCCGTGCGGCTATGGCGCACGGCAATACTGTACCGCGGCGGTACGCGCGGCGGTCGCAGACGGTGTGTGTCGGGCTTGAGCTGGTCAGAAACCCGTCAAGCAGTGACATCATCGTTAGGCAGATTTTTTAAACACATATTTCGATGTTTATGTTTATTTCGATGATTATCGTGAGAACGATGGCTTCCATTTTCGCATTGCAACTTTTCAGGAATAGAAAGCCTGCAGTTTCTATTGGCTTGGATTCCCGATCGATGATGTCACTGGTGGATGGGTTTCTGAACTACCCACAGCTCTCCTATGAGACACATTCTATGAAGATAGGTTGAAAAGTGGTGAAGTGGTCCTTTAATAGGCTCAATGGACCGCAACTTCCTTCACAGCTCGTTAATTGGTAAATTGTGCATTTATATATAGGCGCTTTACATACATTGTGTATTACATTCACCCATTCACACACACATTCACACACCTTTACATAGATTGTGCATTCACACACATTCATATGGCAGGCAACAACCTGCACATCACGAGCAATTAGGGGTTCAGTGTCTTGCTCAAGGACACTTCGATACTAACTCTGGGGGAGCCCGGGTTCGAACTGGCAACCTTGCGGTTACCATATAGCCCTGAGCCACTGCCGCGAATGCCGCCCCCCTTTACCAATTGAACTAATTAAGGCTCTGTTCCAATTTGTGCAGTACAGTGATTCTCAAACCTTTGATCAAGGATCCTCATAACTGAGTGTACACACATGGGCAGTCAGATCTACAAGCTGCAGGTGAGGATCTATACATCTATCTATAAATCTATGCATAGATTTATAGATGTTTAGATCCTCACCTGGTAGATGCCCTATGACCTCACCTGGTACTTGAGGATCTGCTTCTCAAAGCAGCGAGCTTCGTACTCCTCTGTGCCGTAATATTTCACCTGGAAGTGGAAACACCAGACAAGGGACAGAACCTCAAGTATTCGTCATATATTCACACGGCGGCCATTTTGCTCTCCGGTCATACTTGAGCGCCCCCAGTGGCAGGGTGGAGTTACTACCACTACCACCATGAGCGTAAACGCCGTTGTGAATGACAGGTCCTCTCACCGTCTCAAAGTTGAGCAGAGAGTCCAGAGCTCTGGCCTTGGCCTGGTTGTCCTCGTCATTCATCTGCCTTCTGAACCTGGACCTCCACTCCGTCAGCAGGATGGTGCTCACTGAGGACAGAGAGACACAATGTATTTCAGCCGTGTCTTATTAATACTGCACGTTTTCCGTTCCCGATCCGATCTGTGTTAGCCGATACCGAATACCAAATACCGATACCAGTGTTGTGATCTCGTGTTGTGTTTATAGCTATCTAGCTATATATATATATATATATATATATATATATATCTCGTGTTGTGTTTATAGCAGACTCCTCGCTCAAAATGTGCACTTGCAGTTTGGGCAACTCCAAATGTTCGGGGACAGCCTTAGTGGTTAGACTGGCATATTCAAATAAGGGCCGATACTGATACTTTTCCGATACCGATACAGTATCAGGACATCTCTAGTTAATAATAATCAGTCGATCAATCAATCAATCAATCAATCAATCATAATAAATGAACTCACGGAGGTAGAGCGTCATGCAGAGCAGAATGATGAGACCAAACCAGACGTTGAAGTAGGAGACAAAGTAGATGATGGAGATGATGATGTCCACGATGGTAGGACAGATACTGAACACCACGTAGCTGGGGGAGATAAACATCTACTGAACACTAAGTAACTAAAGAGAGAGAGAGAGAGAGAGAGAGAGAGAGAGCTTGTCCGTGTCTTGTGCACGTCTTGTCCGTGTTTAATGGCCGCTCCAATGCATTTCCAATGGAAGTCATATGGTTTGACCAAACATTTTTCTTTGATGCGGGGGAGGGGGCACAACACATCAAACAAAAATGTTTGGTGAAACCATGTGACTTCCATTGGATTAATGCATTACCATTAAACACGGACAAGACACAAGACGGGTGTTTTTTAGGTGTGAGTGAGGCCTTAGAACTATATACCTGAGGAGGTTATGCTGGTGGAGGAGGTTACCTGCAGCAGGTTGCTGGTGGAGGAGGTTACCTGCAGCAGGTTGCTGGTGGAGGAGGTTATACCTGCAGCAGGTTGCTGGTGGAGGAGGTTATACCTGCAGCAGGTTGCTGGTGGAGGAGGTTACCTGCAGCAGGTTTCTGGTGGAGGAGGTTATACCTGCAGCAGGTTTCTGGTGGAGGAGGTTATACCTGCAGCAGGTTTCTGGTGGAGGAGGTTGTATTTACCTGAGCAGGTTGTTGATAGAGGAGGTTCCCCGGTCGACGCTCCTCAGCACCTCCCCGGTGCTGCGGTCCAGGTGCCATTGCAGGGACAGCAGGTGGAGGTGGGACAGGAGGCGCACCTGTTTGGGACATGAGGGCAGTATGAAATACATGAGGGTATAGTCTGAATATAATGAGAATTTCTGTAAAGTCACTTAGTAGAATAGTGGTAGATTTTATTTTTGTGTAGTAGTGTAGTTTACTGGTGATTTTTTTCTTAAAGTGTAGTTGTATATTTGGGGCTAGATTCTAATGTGTAGATATGCTCTCCGCAAAACTCCCAACCTCCCAACGAGTTGAACAAATTCTACTACAGATTTCAGGTGCAGAGAAAATCTCTCGCCAGAACAGTATTTAGGCTACTATTCTGATCGCGACTTGAATGGCCCTGAGTCGGCTAAGCGAAATTCGCAACGTTCGACATAGTTATATATTTAGGTCTAGTCCGCAGTTGTTTGTAGGCGAGAGCCACTACCGTGTTGGCCACGGAAGCAGGGCGTGGTTATAAAGCACAACCCGTGTAGGATTTAGAATGTCACATTATGGTGAACTGTTGAACTGTGTGTACCTGAACGCCCCTAGTGGTGAACTGTTGAACTGTGTGTACCTGAACGCCCCTAGTGGTGAACTGCTGCACACGTGTCCACAGGAAGTGACGGAGGTTACTGATGAAGCCCGACGTGCCTGGAGACAGGAAATGATGCCGTCATCATATTGTTATAATGAGCATCAGTGAGGACCAATGATAATGAAGACATGTTGGAAAGGGGTGTGGCCCACCTGCCCCTCCCCCCTGCAGGAACTTGAGCAGCGTGTAGACGCACACGGTGAGGACCAGGGAGGACCACTCACTTCCTGTTGACAACTCATTCACTGCACACGCACACACATGCACACGCACTCACGCACACACACATGTAGGCATTCAAAATTCAATAGAATATGGAAGATTGGGAGTGAGTCTTGATTGCAATGGGAAGTTCATTCCATAGTTTTTGAGCCAGGAGAGAGAAGAGTCTGGGATATGTCTGTCTGTCTGTCTGTATCACTCTTCCTATTATAAAACAAAACATGCTTCTATGAAGAATCGTGAAACATAATCAATAGAATAATGGGCCAAAGAAAACATTGGCTCGTTGCGACACCTCGACATGAATGGAAATGTGTGAAGACCGCTGCTCTGCTCACCCACCGATGTTCCTGGAGTAGACGGGGACCAGGACGTTCACCACCCTCTCGGCCCCCAGGAGCCCCAGACACAGCAGCACGCGGCCCCGCAGCGCCGCGCTGCCCCGGGGCCAGACATACGGAGCCAGGAGACGCAACTTCCTAGTCCAGGAGGACGCTGGGGCGGCGGCTGGTCGCCCGCCTCCTCCCTGGTGGGTGGTCCCTGGCTGGTCCTGTAGCGGCCGCCCGCTTTCCTGGTGGGTGGTCCCTGGCTGGTCCAATAACGGGGGGAGAGTCATGTGCGGAGAAGTGGGTTACTTATTGTGCTAAGGTCTTCTCTGATAAAACCGGGATGTGCCTTAAACAGGTTAAGTGCTATAGCGCTGGGAATCCACAAGATGGGGTCGTTGCCCGTGCCGGAAGTTCTTTAAAAAAGTCAATTTGGTATGTACAATTGGAACATACCTCAACGTGCACGTGTGTTGCTCCTTGTGTCTTGAAGGGGGCACTGTGAGCCATGTGTTCGCCCTTCACTTTAAAAGGTAAGTGACATTCGATTGGTTGTTAAAACATGTTTTATTTTATTTTATTTTAGGTCATTAGGGTTAGTCGACTCTCATTGGCATCCGTCAGTCTCGGGAGACTATGGAGTTGTGCTCTGGATAGCGGTTCTTATGCTTTTGGTGCAGCGTTCAGTGTGTCTTAACCCAGGACGATTCTACAAATGCCATCTAAATCCTGACAGTTTTCTGAAAATATGTTGTTCCAGGGACCCCCCAGAAGCAAACATGAGTTAAAACGTCCGCTGTAAAAGAATATATATTCAAAGATTTGCGCCACATTCAAAAATAGCAGACCTACAAGCTCGTAGCGCAGCACTCGGTGAGCTTGTAGATCTATTTTTCAATAGCTAAAGTTTATAATAATGGTTAAAACACCAAAAGGGGTTCCCGCCCGAAATAGGTTAATAGACCAATGCGGGATTCACAATCCCTTCTGCACTTTACACAGGGTAAGACTGATGCTGGTGTGTCTGGATGGTTTTCGACCTCAGTCTCTTTGCAACGGACTACTGGGCGAGCAGGATCTGAAGGTTCAGAGAGCACTTGCCTGGAAAGCCTTTGCACGGGATGAGGAGACTGTGGAAATCAGATATGGGAGAAGACCTTAAGAGGCGGCTGTTCATCATAGCTACTGTGTGGAGTCAGTACTGCTGTATGGGGCCGAGACATGGACCCTCACAGTGGAGTCAGTACTGCTGTATAGGGTCGAGACATAGACCCTCACAGTGGAGTCAGTACTGCTGTATAGGAACCGAGACATGGACCCTCACAGTGGAGTCAGTACTGCTGTATGGGGCCGAGACATGGACCCTCACAGTGGAGTCAGTACTGCTGTATGGGAACCGAGACATGGACCCTCACAGTGGAGTCAGTACTGCTGTATGGGGCCGAGACATGGACCCTCACAGTGGAGTCAGTACTGCTGTATGGGGCCGAGACATGGACCCTCACAGTGGAGTCAGTACTGCTGTATGGGGCTGAGACATGGACCCCCACAGTGGAGTCAGTACTGCTGTATGGGGCCGAGACATGGACCCTCACAGTGGAGTCAGTACTGCTGTATGGGGCCGAGACATGGACCCTCACAGTGGAGTCAGTACTGCTGCATGGGGCCGAGACATGGACCCTCACAGTGGAGTCAGTACTGCTGTATGGGGCCGAGACATGGACCCTCACAGTGGAGTCAGTACTGCTGTATGGGGCCGAGGCATGGACCCTCACAGTGGAGTCAGTACTGCTGTATGGGGCCGAGACATGGACCCTCACAGTGGAGTCAGTACTGCTGTATAGGGTCGAGACATGGACCCTCACAGTGGAGTCAGTACTGCTGTATGGGAACCGAGACATGGACCCTCACAGTGGAGTCAGTACTGCTGTATGGGGCCGAGACATGGACCCTCACAGTGGAGTCAGTACTGCTGTATAGGGTCGAGACATGGACCCTCACAGTGGAGTCAGTACTGCTGTATAGGGTCGAGACATGGACCCTCACAGTGGAGTCAGTACTGCTGTATGGGGCCGAGACATGGACCCTCACAGTGGAGTCAGTACTGCTGTATGGGGCGGAGACATGGACCCTCACAGTGGAGTCAGTACTGCTGTATGGGAACCGAGACATGGACCCTCACAGTGGAGTCAGTACTGCTGTATGGGGCCGAGACATGGACCCTCACAGTGGAGTCAGTACTGCTGTATGGGGCCGAGACATGGACCCCCACAGTGGAGTCAGTACTGCTGTATGGGGCCGAGACATGGACCCCCACAGTGGAGTCAGTACTGCTGTATGGGGCGGAGACATGGACCCTCACAGTGGAGTCAGTACTGCTGTATGGGGCCGAGACATGGACCCTCACAGTGGAGTCAGTACTGCTGTATGGGGCCGAGACATGGACCCTCACAGTGGAGTCAGTACTGCTGTATGGGGTCGAGACATGGACCCTCACAGTGGAGTCAGTACTGCTGTATGGGGTCGAGACATGGACCCTCACAGTGGAGTCAGTACTGCTGTATGGGGTCGAGACATGGACCCTCACAGTGGAGTCAGTACTGCTGTATGGGGCCGAGACATGGACCCTCACAGTGGAGTCAGTACTGCTGTATGGGGACCGAGACATGGACCCTCACAGTACAACAGGAAATAACGTCTACACAAGAATGCTACGAATAGCACTACTGTAGGTACGTGTCACATCATGGACCCTACAGTTCCAGTGTTGTCTGCTCATTTCTTCCAATCCCATTTTACTTTGCAATTCATACGTAATTAATACTTTACATTTTAATCACATTTTTTGTATATAATAATATGAATTCTCTATCCAATCGGGAGAGAGAAATGTGTGTTCTGTTTATTAACCCATTGCGGACGGGAACCCCTTTTGGAGTTCTTGTTGCTTTATGTGCAATATAGCAGCATAACAATTAGATTTTCTGAAAACTTTCAGTTCAGTATTTAGAAGGCCTCGACATGGAGACTCCTGTTACCGAACAAACACTCTATAGCAATGATTACTGTCATATTTAACACTTAACGTTAACAAAGAACGGATCACGTACCGTACCTTTACTCTGCGTGCACGGTGGTGGTGTCCTCCTGACTACAGGGAGAACTCCGTCAGTCGCTCACACTAAGGGTTAAATACACTCTGCACATTTCACTCGCATCACAATGGTTTAGGTCCTGCTGGGGTGTGTGTGCGCTCGCACACGCACGTGCGTGTGTGTGTGTGTGTACGAGCGACTATACCTGTGAGTTTTCTAGAGATAGGTTTACGAAAGATAGATTATGATTAAACAGAGAGAGAGAGAGAGAGAGAGACAGAGAGAGACAGAGAGACAGAGACTGAGAGAGAGTCTGCTCAGTGTTAACGGTTGGCTGAACTATACAAGGTTTAAAATGCTGTAGTCAGCCTTTTACTCTGTGTGTGTGTGTGTGTGTGTGTGTGTGTGTGTGTGTGTGTGTGTGTGTGTCTGTCAACTATGCAATCACAGTATGAGAGGAGAGGAGAGGAGGCGTGGTCCAGTCATGTGTTGCAAAGTAACGTTTTAATGTTGTTTTTTGTCATTCAATGCTCCAGACGACAGTTCATAATAATACATTATATTATACATTCAATGCTCTATAGTTCTATTACAAGTCGAGTGTCATCAAGCAAAAAGTACTTAAAGTAGTGAAAATAGCCTTAGATCTACAAGCAACGTCCGTTTCTGAAGATCTGCATTCACATTTCCTGAAAAGTACGCTTCTGGGACCTACACAGACGTCACCTCTTGACCTCTGACCTCTACCCCCACCCCCCCATCCCACCCCCGTCTGGGACCTACACAGACATCACCTCTTGACCTCTGACCTCTACCCCCACCCCCACCCAGTGTTGAAATGCCTGATTTGACATGTGAAGGCGCCCCCTAGCCCCCCCCCCCCCATTCTGTCATGTTATGGTGCCACGCATAGAATATCCATAATTTTTGAGGGTCACACGTCCGCACAGCCGGAGAGAAGCCAGGAATGAGCAGGCATACGCAGAGAAGTTTAAATGCATTTGGTTATTTACAAGAAGTCTCCACATTTAGAGAATGTAAAATGAATTGTTATTTTGATCAACGTTTGCCTGATATTTCTCCCATAGATGGTACCGACGTCAATAAAGCATGGAACTGTGGACAACATTTCACCAAACAATAACAGCATGGAACTGTGGACAACATTTTAACAAACAATAACAAAGTATTCTAGGGCCCCATAGACAAATATCAAACACATGTTCTGTGTCTTGTCCGTGTTTAATGGCCGCCTCAGTGCATTTCCAATGAGAGTCACATGGTTTGACCAAACACTCGTGTTTGATGGCTGTGTTCTGCCCACCAAACATGTGACGGAAAAGCATTGTGACCGCCATTAGACACAGACAAGACACAGAACATTTGTTTTATATGTGTGTATGGGGCCACCGTTTTGGGTCTCATCAAATGGTGGTTCCGTGGCTCAAATGCAGAATAAATAATGGACCTTGGACATGAAACGGATTGAAACCCACTGTGCTAGGAAGTACACCCCCTGGACATGACGCTTCGGCCTCAGCCAGCCGGGGATCGAACCCCGACCTCCCAGTCTCGGGGCGGACACTCTAACCACAAGGCCACTGAGCTGGTAAATGTCCTAACGCAATATTCCAATACGTTTACGTTTGACACGTGATACGTTTTATGGCCTTGCATGGATATTATAGGCTGGACATAAATAATTCATGCAAACATTTTCAAAAATGTTCTATACAAAAAAGAAAATGAATGGGTTTTCCAACGGTGGCACCACAACATGGATGTTCTGCTGTGCCCTGTGACAAGTAACAGTTATCAAACATGGCGGTCTTCTCTGAAATGTCTCTTTGAGTATAGTGAATAGTGACAACGTGATGTCACATGGCGGTGTCACCAGCGCCGTTTAGATGAGAGAGTTGCTCCATCGCGGGGGCAGAAACTGAGCGCTCGAGCGCTATAGTCAAGCAGAGCTGGAGTGTGAAAAGGGGTTGTTTTAAATACGCTGTTTTCATCGAGAGCGGCACAAATAAATATATGTATGCAACATAACAACTGTTAACACACAATCCCCGCCAAAAAAACGTAGCTTACGCTCATTGTCGGGAAGTGACACCGCCAATATGATGCGTAGGCTACGTTTATTCAGTTGTATGAAATGTTTGAATCCGATCTAGTGGAAAGGTAGCCTCGGAAACCCAGACGTTTTTATTTCCAGGTAGTTTTTTTTTTTAATAAAGGTCACGGCCATTCATTTTTTTTTTTTTTTGTCTTCTCGATCCATAGATTCCAGCGCATTCTGTCAACTTCCGGGTCCAGGGCTTTGTCACACTTCGGCTCCCCATCTCTGCTCCCCATAGCCGCCACCGGGGGCCGCCATTAGAACCTGGCCCATGTGCGCACGCAAACTTTTCAGTTTTTTTTACCTAAATATAACACAATCAACAGCCAATGAAGCAGAGCCTCATCAAACCCAGTACGGCGCAGTCCAGTTTCCCTGAAGGGCCCCCCCCTGAGAGCCCCCTGGGCTGCGTCCCCCCCCCCCCCCCACGGCCCCCAATGAGGCCTAATTTGGGCACCCATGGTGCTCTTCCGGTCACATGGTGTTCCCCAGGCCGACGCCCCCGCCCCCCCCTCCTCCCCCCCGGGCGTTGACCAGTCCTTTGATGTTGGCGACGGGCCGCGCGTCGTGGAGATGCTGCCTCCGGCGCTCCACGAAGGCCGCCAGGCGCGCCGTGTCCAGCGGCGTGCGGCGGGCCCCCCCACCACCCCCCACCACCACCACCCAGGGGTGCTGCAGGCAGCCCGTGGCGCTGGGCCTCTTGCGCGGGTCGTCGCGCAGCGCCGACGTCACAAAGTCCCGCGCCGCCTGGCTCACGTCGCCGAAGTACTCGTCGGGGAAGCAGAAGTCCGTCCGCACGATGTTCACGCACGTCTCCTCGGGCTGGAGGAAGAAGAAAAGTACACGGCTTACTTAAACCCCCAGGACGATTCTATACAAATGTCCCCAGAATATATATGAAATTGGCCGCCGACCCCATCTGAAAATATGTTATTCCATGGACCCCCCCCCCCCCCAAAGATTTGGGCAGATCTGCAATTTTTTTAACCCATTCTGGGCGGGAAACCCTTTTGGTGTTTTAAGCATTATGTTTAGCTATTGAAAAACAGCAAATCTATAAGCACCGAGTGCCACACTACAAGCTTGCAGATCTGCTATTTAAGAGAAATCTTGAAAATGTGGCGCAAATCTTTGAGTATACTGTATATTCTTTCAGAGCGAATGTTTTTAACTCATATCTTTGCTTCTGGGGGAGGTCCCTGGAACACCATATTTCCAAATACATATATTTTTGGGGGTCCTTGACATGAAAATGTTCGAGAGCGAACGAAACATAGGGTTTTTCAGAAAACTGTCAGGATTTAGAAGACATTTTGTCTTCTCTCAGGTTCTCAGTATGTTTAAGTATATATAGTTACTGACCGACTCGTCCAGGAAGGGCGACACTCCGCTGAGCGCCACGTAGGCGAGCACGCCCGCCGCCCACACGTCCGTGGTGGCGGACACGGGCGCGCCGCGCACCAGCTCGGGCGCCGCGAACTCCGCGTTGCCTAGCAACGGGTGGATGTGTGGCCGACGCCCCCCGGCCGACAGGCGCGTCCCGTCGCCAAGGTCCACCAGCTTGATGGACGGGCAGGAGGGGGAGGAGCTTAGGTCCACCAGCACGTTCTCAGGCTGAGAGGAGAGACGCACGCACGCACGCAAGCACACACACACACACACACGCGCACGTCGTCAAAATGCATGCAGATCAAGCGCATGGAGGTGCTTTTGCATATACCAACAGCTGTTGCCTCTCGCAATTTTCAAATGCTTCCGTCATGCAGTCTGCAGCAACGGAAGCTCTGATCATGAGTGAAATCTAAAGCGGAAGTGGAGACTCCTCCCCACATCTTGACAGTCACGCACATATATAGCATTCAGGAGGTGTAGTTCCATACTCTATATATTAGCATTCAGGAGGTGTAGTTCCAGACTCTATATATTAGCATTCAGGAGGTGTAGTTCCAGACTCTATATATTAGCATTCAGGAGGTGTAGTTCCAGACTCTATATATTAGCATTCAGGAGGTGTAGTTCCAGACTCTATATATTAGCATTCAGGAGGTGTAGTTCCAGACTCTATATATTAGCATTCAGGAGGTGTAGTTCCAGACTCTATATATTAGCATTCAGGAGGTGTAGTTCCAGACTCTATATATTAGCATGCAGGAGGTGTAGTTCCAGACTCTATATATTAGCATTCAGGAGGTGTAGTTCCAGACTCAGATTCGTTCAGAGATTGTGCAATATTTAGATAGTGGAATAGATAATAGCTATAGTTGTCTGGCTATGTGAATTCACTTCCTGAGAGTCCTGACACAACATTCCGCTGCATCACAGCCAGCAGACACTCGTCAGAATGTCCAAGAAGCTAATTAAGCCTCAGAGCTCTGGTGGCACGGCCTACAAAATAATGTCTATCTACGTCCTGGAAGTAGACTGAGAGAAATAAAACTAGCGTTGACTAATCAATCAATTACAAGTGGCTCTTATTTTGAAGAGGAAGTCCATTTAGGTTGTAACCAGAGCCGTAGAAGAAGAGAGTTGCGACATATGCTTTGATCTCGCCGCAAAGCGGGGTGCTACATGGTGCTATAGTTCCAAACATTGGAACTATGACATTGAGACAAAGCGGATGCTATGGGCTATTTATATACCTTTATTGAAAGGATAATCCCCTTGAGATGTCTTATCTCATTTTAGAAGGGGTCCTCAACACAAATGAACAGTACATACAATACATACAGTACATACACACAGAACAAAACAGAACAAAAGCTCTCCCAAAGATAGCCACTCCCATCCCACCGATTCAACCCATAAATAACAGAGTTCTTGTGAAAAAAACTGCATACTCAAAGCACAATAGAACCATGAAAATGAGCAGAGTACATGTATGCGGTACCAATAAGCAAATATAATAATACTAAGCAGAGGTAATAATAATAAGCAGAGTATACATGCATGTTGGAGAAAGAGGCAGCACATAGTTTGTTGCAACCCAAGAGAGCTATAGTTCCAAACATTGGAACTATCCCATTGAGACAAAGCGGGTGCCTATGGGCTATAGTTCCAAACATTGGAACTATCCCATTGAGACAAAGCGGGTGCCTATGGGCTATAGTTCCAAACATTGGAACTATCCCATTGAGACAAAGCGGGTTGCTATGGGCTATAGTTCCAAACATTGGAACTATAGCTATAGAGGGTATGCACATGCTTCAAGTGAATGGCACATCGAGTGGCAAATCGAGTGGCAAAGCAACAGGCAAAATGAGTTTAACATTGTTTAACGTTGTTTAATGCCACTCAGTAGGCATTCCTGCGTAACTTCCCGGGTTTGATGATGTCACGCGCATACCCTCTATAGTCTAATCAAAGAAAACAAGAACCTACGTGGATTAAACACAAGCTTTTAAAGTTAATATATTTATAATAGTAAGACCATGCATCTGTGACCTGAAGACTTTGCATAGGCCTGTAGGGTCGTCGAGGCTAGGGCAAGTGCTGTGGGCTACGGGCACCAGTGTTGTTTTTGGAGGCACACTTTGATTTTAGTTTTAGTCATAGTCTCTTGAATAGCTTTCATTAAGTTTTAGTCACATTTTCGTCACCTGGAATGTCTTAGTGTTAGTCTAGTTTTAGTCGACTAATGTCATAAGATTTTAGTCAACTAAATCTACAGTTGATTTAGTCGACAAATGTATTTTGACGGGCCTTGACGCCGTCGTAATGGCTGTTTTTACACTTGCTGAAAATAGCCGATCTACAAGCTCACGACACGTCGCATTGCGACGCGTGAGCTTGTAGATCGGCTATTTTCAGCATGCAACCAAGTGTGAAATGACTTATACTGGATCTCTTGTCCACTAGTGCCTTCCTAACATTTTAATCTACTTTTTAATTATTTGTTGACGAAATTGTCAGTATATTTAGTCGTTTAGCTTAGTTTTCGTTTAGTTTCCATTTAGTTTTCGTCAGTGAAAAAAGGTAGTCGACGAAAACAACACTGACGGGCGCGCGGCACGCACGCACACACACAGCGCCACCTACCTTGAGGTCCAGGTGTAACACCCTGCAGGTGTGCAGGTGCTGCAGAGCCTCCAGAGTGTCTCTGATGAACGACGACACCGTCTCCTCTATGAGAGACGAGAGGGAGACCAGGTGGTCCAAGAGACCCCCACCCTGCAGCCTGCACACACACACACACACACACACACACACACACACACACACACACACACACACACACACACACACACACACACACTTTAGGCATTTAGCAGACATGCACGCACACACTCGTAATTTACAAGGGTGAAGTGAGTCTGGGACACATTGAGTGTTGTCCAGGGTGTTTTAGGGAAGGGAGAAGAGTCTAGGACAGTGGTTTATTGAACCAGTGGTCCGGGGACCACCAGTGGTCCTTGAGTGGGGTTCCAGGTGGTCCTCAGCTAAATGATGATGAGAGTTGGTAACCAAATGGACCCTTTTTTTTTTTTTTTTTTAAACATCCGCAGAACTTTATTTACAAGAAGTCTAGACAATTAGAGAATGTAGAAGAATTGTTATTTTGATCAACGTTTGCCTGCTATCTCTCCTAATGGTACAGACATCAATAGAATGGAATTGTGGACAAAATCTTATCCGAACGATATCAAAATATTCTTTAGTTCTGGGTTCTGGTCTACATGTCATCAAATGGTGGTTCCGTGGCTCAAATGCCGAATACATAATGGACCTTGATATGAAAAAGGTTGAAAACCATGCACTGGTCTAGGACGTGTGGCGTGTGTGTGCATCCGTGTGTGTCTGTGTGTGCATCCGTGTGTGTGTGTGCATCCGTGTGTGTGTGTGTGCATCTGTGTGTGTGTGTGTGTGTGTGTGTGAGACTGTGTGTGCACTCACAGCTCCATCACAAGCATCAGAGATGTTGGCGTCTCGTAGGTGTCAAACAGCGCCACCACCAGGTGACCCTGGACGTGTGTGAGGAGGTCAGCCTCGTGGGAGACCTGCTCCTTCTTCTGCAGCTTCTTACTGACGCACTTCACCGCTACCTGGAAGCACACACACACAAGAAATGCTGAATTTGTATACCCAAATATTATAGGAACAGTAGGCTGCTACCTCTCTCTTTACAGTGTCATCAACAGTCATTCACATTCACAACGCGGACGGTGTTGCATGTGAGCTTGAAGAGTGACTATTTTGGTAATACGTGCATGCGACCATGCGTATAGTTTGTGCTGGTCTGACTCTGGGTACCCCCCTCTGCATAACCACGAAACGGAGAGCAAACACACACACATGCGCGCCCCCCCACAAACACAGTAGGCGATTCGGTAGAGAGAGGAGGGTCACGCAGTGTCGCATCATCCAACAAAACACATCTCACTTCTACTTCATCATACAGCGATGCATGCTGAAAATGTTAGCCTGTTAGCATGACATGATAGGATGTTCTTGTTAGCATTCTAGAATGCTAACAAGAACAAGCATGCATCATGCATGCTAACATGCATGCTAACCCGTAAAATGCATTTTGTAAATGCGATCATCGGTTCTTTAGTTATGGGCTGTTGACTATACAGCTTGTTTTGACCAAAAAGCGCAATCTGGGAACCCTTCCATCCATCCATCCATCTACCCACCCATCCATCCATCCATTCAACCATCCGTCCATCCACCCACCCGTCCATCCATCCATCCATCCATACCTCTTTCTTGCTGGTCTTGTCCAGATATTTCTTCACCACAGAAAACCTTCCTCTGGAATGAAGAATACGAATGATGGAGACAGACAGACAGACAGACAGACAGACAGACAGACAGACAGACAGACAGACAGACAGACAGACAGACAGACAGACAGACAGACACAGACAGACAGACAAGAGGACAAGAATGACAGTTATTTACAGGACAGTAGAGATGCACAATATAATCGGTATCGGAATTGGCCATATTCGCCATAAAAATACAATATCGGTATTGGATCGGTCTCAAAATAATCCAGATTATTTTCACTGATGTTGATGACGCCAAAATAATGTGACCGTCAATGGCTAAATTCTATGTTTAATTTGTCATTCAGTTGTGGAAAGTATAGGGTATTTTTTGATTGATGTAATACATTACAGTCCTCTGTATAATATCGGAATCGGTCAGAATCGGTATCGGCAGATATGAACCTGCAAATAATCGGAGATCGGTCAATAATTTCATAATTGTGCACCCCTGCAGGACAGTGTTATTTAGTCTTGGGACAAGTCACAGAGAGACAGAACTTTACCTTCCTATCTCACAGATCTCAGAGAAGTGAGAGTCAAAGTTGTCCTTCCATTGGACGACACTGCCATCGTAGGCGGAGTCTAAAAAGACAG
>NC_139707.1:11404616-11427116 GCF_964188405.1 Protomyctophum parallelum
CGCCCTGTGGCCTGGCACGTGTGCACGTGTGCCAGGCCACCGCGTGCACCTTGCCGGTCCGTGGAGCCCTTCGCCGTCCCCAGGCGACCCTGCGTTCCAGAGCTGTCACATGCCCACCGAAAATAGCAGATCTACCAGCTCCTCTCCTACATACGGGATGGCCCGACCCGCGTCTGTGGACCCCTGGGGGGGTGTGTGTGTGAGCGTCTGAGCTCCTATCTGTGTGCCTCCCCCCCCCCCCCCCCCACCCCATGTGGACCCTTGCAGGGGGGGGGTCGGGGGGTCCCCCTATGCACTTTGTGTAGATGCTGCGTATCGCCTCATACTGAAAAAATTACTATTTTACGCACAGCGCAAGGCAATATGTGATTACGATCGTCCTTCTGGGGGGGGGGGGGGGGGGGGGGGGGGGGCTGGCCTACACAATAGATAACCTACCCTGGCCAACACAATAGATAACCTACAAGGACATATGAATTTAATTTATATACACGGCTATATTAATTTAGCCGATCATCAAAGCTCACCGCGCTCGTATAGCGCATTGACTGTCTGTCTGTCTGTCTGTCTGTCTGTCTGTCTGTCTGTCTGTCTGTCTGTCTGTCTGTCTGTGTCTCAATGACTTGCCTTAGGCGGATAATATAGACTACAAGTACTTTATTAAAGTAAAGTAAAAGAGTGAGTTCTCATTGCGTTCTCTGCGTCGTAGCGCATGCAGATAGGCAGATAGGGGGGGGGGCAGTTCTATAGGCAAGGGCAGAAGGTTCCTATAACGACAGTGGGTGCGTGCCCACCTTAGAGTAGCCTATATATTTTAAGGCACCCGCCCCGCAACTTATTATTATTGGCTTATTATTTTGCCACCAGCGGAGTTGACGGTTGACGCCGTTGTCTAGTATAGACTATAGGCCTGTGCCAGGATGATTTTAAATAAATATGTCTCTGTCTCTGCGTCTCTAGAGCTATAACATATATACTGTAGCACACATCATGTGTGACACATGTGCACACACACACACACACACACACACACACACACACACACACACACACACACACACACACACACACACACACACACACACACACACACACACACCGAGTACTAAGTATAAGTAGCATATAGGGTACGGCTCTAAAAACATTAAATACTGCGGGAGCATTACACTAAACAAAGTTGGATTTGTACATTGCAGAAACGTAACATAACGTAAGTGTTCTTATTATTGTCCGTCTGGGTTTTATAATGCAGTGTGAGTCCGCTCCGCGATAGCCGATCTGCAAGCTCACAACGCGTTGCGCTGATTGACAGTGCACGTGCAGCAGCTACTGTATAGAATTATATTTAAGTAGGCTACTTTTTTGTGTGACGTCTGTGTGTTATTGACTTCTTGTTCCTTAATGTGCAGGTTTATCAGAGCGATATAGTGCAGCTGTGAGTGAGTAGGCCTATAGCTGCTGCTGCTGCGTCCGTGCACCAATAGAGCGACCGCGGCAGCGGCACGTATGAAATATTAAATAAAAATATGTTGGGCTTCCGGGCGTCCGTTTCTGGACTGTACCAACGGGCTTAGGGCCGGACGGTCCCTTAACTCCACGGGCCCCTATATTTTAGGCCCGTGTGTGTGTGTGTGTGTGTGTGTGTGTGTGTGTGTGTGTGTGTGTGTGTGTGTGTGTGTGTGTGTGTGTGTGTGTGTGTGTGTGTGTGTGTGTGTGTGTGTTAAATGTGGTCATTTAAATGTAGGCCTATTATATACACGCACCATACAAGCACCTATATTATATAATGTGTTATACAAATGGGCAATCAACATATAGCAGCACCCCCCACCAGCAGATGTATATAAACATGGAATTGCGCTATGATATTAAAATGGACTGAGCTGTGATTGTGCCGTACTGCGCCGGCCGGTGGCCACTGGCCTATTCTGCCATGCAGTATAAATGCATTATCATGCCTGTTGGTGAAATATAAACATCTAAAATGGTTCAGTAATAATTAGCATAAGTTATTATTAACGAAAAACATCTAATACTATTTTAAATTGGTCTAATAAAGTTAGTAACTAATCAGAAGCAGCAACCATTTTGTTTCAAACAACTATAGACCAATAAAATAGTAGGCTAGTATTTATGTTTTTCGTTAATAATAATACATGCTAATTATTATTGAACGGTAAGTACGCTGGTATGTACGCTAAGGTACACTATAAGCTTGTAGATCTGTTTATTTTAGTCAGAATCTCGTGTGTGTATGTGTGTGTGTGTGTGTGTGTGTGTGTGTGTGTGTGTGTGTGTGTGTGTGTGTGTGTGTGTGTGTGTGTGTGCGCGCGCACACACATCACATGTGCACACATGTGTGCTATATGTTATAGCTCTAGAGACGCAGAGACAGACATATTTATTTAAAATCATCCTGTCTCGCACGGCATATAGAGCCAATGAACGGAGCATACCCCCCCCCCCCCCCCCCTCTCTCTCTCTCTCTCTCTCAGCACACGCTGTGCTGTGATATCAATCAGACGCAAATGATCATTGAGTAACGTTAGCTCTGACTCGCACATTATGTGAGATCACATAAAAGGCCTTTAATATAGCCACAGATCATATAGGAATAGGCTTGGGCACTACCCTACCATCTCTCTATAGTGGGGCACCGACGATCTGCAAGCTCACAACGCGCTGCATGTGGACGCAACACTTGGAGCTTGTAGATGCGCACCACAGATCATACAGGGCGTGTGTTCCAGCTAACCCTATAGCATAACACACACACAAGCAACAGTATAGACATCTATTCATCATTATTTATTTCAAATCAAAATACAATGTAATGCTGCACCACTGTCATGAAGTTCGCACGCACACGCACACGCGACACACACACACACACACACACACACACACACACACACACACACACACACACACACACACACACACACACACACACACACACACACACACACACACACACACACACACACACACACACACACACACACACACACACACACACACGTTTGCTTTCATTCGCTGTATGATACATTAGGCGATATAGACCCGCTGCGGCCCAGCGATAATCAACCGCTGTCCGCTGCGATGCGTGAGCTTGTAGATCAGATGCCGACAGACAGACAGACAGACAGACAGACAGACAGACAGACAGACAGACAGACAGACAGACAGACAGACAGACAGACATGAAATGAAATGGTTCAATAATAACACACACGAGATTCTGACAGAATGCGGCGGCATGCTTAAAATAAACAGATCTACAAGCTTATAGTGTATACCATAGCGTATACATACCAGCGTACTTACCGTTCAATAATAATTAGCATGCATTATTATTAACGAAAAACATAAATACTAGCCTACTATTTTATTGGTCTAGTTCAGTTGATTGAAACAAAAGTCATGGAATTCAATTGCCTACATTCAGTATAGGCCTGGTTTTGATATAATGATGCAGGGAGATTTTCTGAGCCAGTCCGTGCCATGTCATTTTTTCAGATTAATATTTAAATCTTTAGTTGGAAGAATGCAATAGCATATCATAAGTGTTGACCATAATGGGACGGTTGGAACCAAATGAACCCCCGACGGCCGGCGCTATTCAGCTATAAGGCCTATAAACGATATGGCCATACAAATATGGTTATGTGGTGGTCTGTGACATGTCTGCGTGCGTGCGTGCGTGAAAGAAAGACAGAATACGACGCAATGACATGTCAAATTGTCAATTGTAGATCAGCTGCTTGTTATTTAAGTAGGCTAATATGAAGGCAGCGTCTCCGCAAACGTGGACACCCGTGGCCCCCCTTGATCCCCAAGGGTCCACGGTGACCCGTACCGCCCGGGGGTCCCCGGACCCGTTTGGGCGGCCCGTCAGGTGGTTTTCGAGCTTGTGGATTTGTATTTTTAATATTGCTTGTCAAATGTTTAAGGCATATAGCCTATTTAATCTGATTGGTATAGCTCTGCATGGTTGCTGCTTCTGATAGCCTACTAACTTTACGCACGCATGCGACACACACACACACACACACACACACACACACACACACACACACACACACACACACACACACACACACACACACACACACACACACACACACACACACACACACACTAGAGCCCTGCACGGGCCTAAAATATAGGGGCCCGTGGAGTTAAGGGACCGTCCGGCCCTAAGCCCGTTGGTACAGTCCAGAAACGGACGCCCGGAAGCCCAACATATTTTTATTTAATATTTCATACGTGCCGCTGCCGCGGTCGCTCTATTGGTGCACGGACGCAGCAGCAGCAGCTATAGGCCTACTCACTCACAGCTGCACTATATCGCTCTGATAAACCTGCACATTAAGGAACAAGAAGTCAATAACACACAGACGTCACACAAAAAAGTAGCCTACTTAAATATAATTCTATACAGTAGCTGCTGCACGTGCACTGTCAATCAGCGCAACGCGTTGTGAGCTTGCAGATCGGCTATCGCGGAGCGGACTCACACTGCATTATAAAACCCAGACGGACAATAATAAGAACACTTACGTTATGTTACGTTTCTGCAATGTACAAATCCAACTTTGTTTAGTGTAATGCTCCCGCAGTATTTAATGTTTTTAGAGCCGTACCCTATATGCTACTTATACTTAGTACTCGGTGTGTGTGTGTGTGTGTGTGTGTGTGTGTGTGTGTGTGTGTGTGTGTGTGTGTGTGTGTGTGTGTGTGTGTGTGTGCACATGTGTCACACATGATGTGTGCTACAGTATATATGTTATAGCTCTAGAGACGCAGAGACAGAGACATATTTATTTAAAATCATCCTGGCACAGGCCTATAGTCTATACTAGACAACGGCGTCAACCGTCAACTCCGCTGGTGGCAAAATAATAAGCCAATAATAATAAGTTGCGGGGCGGGTGCCTTAAAATATATAGGCTACTCTAAGGTGGGCACGCACCCACTGTCGTTATAGGAACCTTCTGCCCTTGCCTATAGAACTGCCCCCCCCCCTATCTGCCTATCTGCATGCGCTACGACGCAGAGAACGCAATGAGAACTCACTCTTTTACTTTACTTTAATAAAGTACTTGTAGTCTATATTATCCGCCTAAGGCAAGTCATTGAGACACAGACAGACAGACAGACAGACAGACAGACAGACAGACAGACAGACAGACAGACAGTCAATGCGCTATACGAGCGCGGTGAGCTTTGATGATCGGCTAAATTAATATAGCCGTGTATATAAATTAAATTCATATGTCCTTGTAGGTTATCTATTGTGTTGGCCAGGGTAGGTTATCTATTGTGTAGGCCAGCCCCCCCCCCCCCCCCCCCCCCCCCAGAAGGACGATCGTAATCACATATTGCCTTGCGCTGTGCGTAAAATAGTAATTTTTTCAGTATGAGGCGATACGCAGCATCTACACAAAGTGCATAGGGGGACCCCCCGACCCCCCCCCTGCAAGGGTCCACATGGGGTGGGGGGGGGGGGGGGGGGAGGCACACAGATAGGAGCTCAGACGCTCACACACACACCCCCCCAGGGGTCCACAGACGCGGGTCGGGCCATCCCGTATGTAGGAGAGGAGCTGGTAGATCTGCTATTTTCGGTGGGCATGTGACAGCTCTGGAACGCAGGGTCGCCTGGGGACGGCGAAGGGCTCCACGGACCGGCAAGGTGCACGCGGTGGCCTGGCACACGTGCACACGTGCCAGGCCACAGGGCGCAGGGCGGACCGGCAAGGTGCACGCGGTGGGCGTAGGGCAGCGCAGGGCACCGCGCAGGGCACCGCGCACCGGGCATATAACAAAGTCAACCATTACGTCGCAAACGGGTAGATATAGCCGCGACGAGTCACGTTCTGTTGCGACGAGTCCACACACGCCACAACGAATTACCTTTTACGTCGAGAAGGGTAGATATAGCCGCGACGAGTTCCGTTCTGTTGCGACGAGTCCACACACGCCACAACGAATTACCTTTTACGTCGAGAAGGGTAGATATAGCCGTGACGTGTCCCGTTCTGTCGCGACGTAAAAGAATAGTCAAACTACTAGGTCGCAAACGGGTAGATATAGCCGCGACGAGTCCGTTCTGCCGGGACGAATTGATATTTACGCCAGGACGTACTCGAATATACGTTGCGACGGAAAAATATACGTCGCGACATAGGTCGTCAGTCGTGAAGGCATTTCGCTGTCTCTCCATTTTTCACTGACGGAAAGTAAACCAGTATAAGACGTCTGAGGGCGAGAAGCGACCTCACCCTAAAGGCCCTAAATGGCTGTCACCCGCCATCCGCCTGGGTGACAGCAGACTGCTGGGCGAGTGCTGGCGCTTTGGCATGGGCTTTTGGCGGCCAGATCAACATATGGAATGGATTCTGTACTGGCCATATATGGAGCGTGTCTTGAGGTACCCAGGCTTTGATTTGAGTTCGCCTAAAAACAATGAAAGCCTGGGGGAACGAGACACATTTCCTGGTATAGCACAGTAGGAGTGGACTACAGTGCAGAGGGGGCGGGGCCTAGAGGAGTTTGAGTGAACTACAGTGCAGAGGGGGCGGGGCTAGCAGGGGGCGGGGCCTAGATTAGTGGGAGTGAACTACAGTGCAGAGGAGGCGGGGCCTATAGGAGTGGGAGTGAGCTGCAGTGCAGAGGGCGCGGGGCTTGGGGGCGGGCCTAGAGGAGTGGGAGTGAGCTGCAGTGCAGAGGGGGCGGGGGTTGGGGGCGGGGCCTAGAAGAGTGGGAGTGAGCTGCAGTGCAGAGGGGGCGGGGCTAGGGTGCGGGACCTAGATGAGTGGGAGTGCAGAGTGCAGAGGTGGCGTGGCTTTCCTCCGTTGATTTCTACCAGGGAGGGGAGGGGCAGAGGGGGCAGGGGTGTGGGGAGGGGCTCAGATCAGGTGAACCAATAGGGACTTTAAGCAACGACTGTTTCTGGACGGCGACGTTATGCGGAAGTACGGCTGCTCTGACGCCCACGCCGTAGCTGTCAAAATTGTTAAGCTACATTGGTTGCCATGGTGTCCATGTGTCAAACATAAACACTATTATTATTATAAACACCCCGTCGCGCGTCAGCTAACTTGCCGATATTGCTTAATTCGTATGCGCTGGACATGATCAGCAGTGGAAAGAGGAAGGTCCTGGAGCAATCTGTGTTATTCTAATATGACCTATGGTATTAGTGTTATTTCTTCATTCAGAGCATGCCAACACATTACACAGCATAAGAGAGGTGATGGAGCAATCGGTGTAAATGTATGACAGCTATAATTTCAATAAACATGGTTATGACATGGCGTTGTAGACACTACGTGTAAGTGTAGGTTCTGCCGTAGTAGAAAGGGCTGCGACTCAGAGCAGGTTTATGTATCGAGCACTGATCCATTTCCGGTTGCCGTATCCGACAGCCGTAGCCGTCGTTGCTTAAAGTCGCTAATATCCTCCAGCGGTTGCTCCTTGCTCGCCTGCCCCTCTAGACCAGAAAGCATGCTGGCTATAGGCCAGGCTAGATGAGGTGGGATCAACATATGGAATGTCAGAACGGATCAGCTCCATATATGGAGATCTAAGGGTTGCAGTGTCTTGTGTGTCGGGGTTTGATGAGGGCCCAGGTAGGGAGGCGCGGCTGCACTAATAACTTTGGGGCATGGTCCGTCTATAGAGTTTAAATGGACAGTCAAAAGGGAGACACAGAGGAGGATGGATGGATGGGGAAGGATCAACATATAGAATGTCAGAACAGGTCGGCTCCATATGGAGTTTTAACGGTTTGAGGTCAGATGAGTCGCTAGCCAATATTGATTACTTCAGGGATCTCCATATGTGGGCTTAATATTGATGACATCATGTGATGTCACGAGGAATGACCACATATGTGGGCGTGACCAACCAATCAACTGACGGGAAATGCGTGATTTCATAGTAAATGCGACCTGTGGTCGAAGTAACTAAGCTATGATGACTAAAACTATGACTAAATGTATTTACAATTACAATTTAGACGCTCTTTACCCAGAGTGACTTACAGTAAGCAAGAACAACACAAGGTAATACATCAAATACACACAAAATAGTCATCAAGAATCATAAGGAAGCTAAGAACCTAGCATCTGTCCAACAGTATAAAATGTGTACAGTAAAAGCTACTATAGAGTGCTATGTCTACATCAAATGCTATCTAAATGACACAAGTTGATCCTTTGCATACATACGCCTGTAAGGTCGTCGAGGCTAGGTCAAGTGCTATTGCAAGTGCTACGGGGCCGAGATGGAGTCTGAAGAGGTGAGTTTTCAGAATACGTATACGGCGGAAGATTGGGAGTGAGTCTACTGACCTTTCAAGAGCCACAGAATATCTGGCTACACGATGAGACACAGCATGTTTCTGTGCTTCCGTTGTGAAAAAACAAATATCTTAAACTCAAGTGTGTTTTCTTCTCGATTACTTTTGCTTTACGATTGATTGATTGATTTTTTTATCCTCTGTGGAGTGTTGGGGGTCGATCGGGGGCCGGGACTGCTCCGAGGTTAGTAGAAATCAAACAAACAAATCAAAGCACACTGCAAACTACAAAACACATCAAAACAAATCAAACCACACTGCTGCAAACTACAAAACACAAAACACCACTGAAAGCAAAGCATAATTTGTACATAATGAAAACAGTTTGTTTTTTGAACTCTGTGACGTCATGGACACTGGGCTCACTTACTTCCTGCACTACATGTTGTCTCAGTAAGACAGCCCTCGATCCCATCATAGATATTAAAACATAGATGCCTCATTGGCTGCTGCAGATCGTTGTGTTGACGGGAGGACGGAATCATTTACAGATTTTCCACTGGTACGCCGGAAGAGTGGACGGTATACACTACGTCACGCTGCCACTCAAGTGACTACCAATCACAGCACATCTTTCCCAGGACTTCACATCCCAGACACGACCATGCGCTCTGTGAGGCACACTCATACTTCCGCAGGGCTTCGCAAGGAATCTCAGGAATTTTTTGCCCTCCCATGAGGAGGGCAAACACTCCAGATACCTTTATATGTCTATGCTCCCCATATCCACGAGGAGGAGCAGTGGACCAAAGCATTATGGGAATTGTAGTTCAGGAAGGAAGTGAGCCTTCAGTGTCCATGACATCATGGGAGTTCATGGACACTTTGAAATACTACAATATCTAAAAACACATGTATATTACCCACATAAAAACCTTTCTTGTCTCCCAAACATTATTAAAATAAGATCGGGTTGGCCAGATGTATGGAGAACCGGGGTGACTCGTCTGAGGACCACCTTAGAGCAGTGGTCCCCAAAGTGGGGTCCCCGGGGACCCCTAAGGGTCCTTGAGGGAGTTCCAGAGGGTCCCCAGCTAAATGATAGCTTGTAACCAAATGGACCCTGTAACTGGTCTGTAACTCTGAGAGTGTACAGAGATGGTTTCGTTGCCACAAAAAGCCGATATGTTCAGACACATGCATATGACGTAAATTCTCCTTTCATTGTCAATGGCAAATGTGACTTGAATTAACTCAGTAGACAAGGCAAGCAACCAACCGCGCCAAGAGAGCTAGCTCCCTTGGAGGAGCAAGTTACGGCCGGGTCTTTCGCCGGTTACACTATATTCTTTCAGAGTGAGCGTTTTTAACTCAAATCTTCTGAGGGGTTCCTGAAACGACATATTTTCAGATGGGGGTTGGCAGCCAATTACATATATCTTTGGGGGTCGTTGACATGGAAATGTTTGAGAACGACTGCCACAGAAACAGGTTTTCCAGAAAACGGTCAGGATTTAGAAGACATTTTGTAGAAGCGTCCTCAGGTCTAAATGGGTTAAGGACAACATGATGTATATAGGAGGGGCTAGCACCCCTCAAAAATAGGGCTGGGACTTTGACTTTGACTGATTAATTTGGATAAATTTATTACAGAAAGAATAACGCATTTTAATTTTAGGCATAGCGATGCAGACCGCTTTGCTTGGCCCAGTGGATGATGGGAAAGATTTATAATAACTCACTCATCGATTCACTTGTATGAAAAAATGAAACATTACTTCTCAGGTCAAATATTGAGTGATTAAACATGAGATTAACTTTGATTAATTAATTACACAGCCACTAATTCATTCGATTTTCTTTAAAATCGAGTCCCAGACCTACTAAAGATGTAACAATACTGTAACATGACTTTGTTATGACAACTGTCTAATAAAGAACAACGTTGTGGGCATTTTTATCAGCGTTTATTCACCCTCCATATCCACTAGGAGGAGTCGCAGAGAGTTGTAGTTTCATGTACAGATATGATAACTACAAACCGTCATCACTTCCTCTTTACCCTCCATCTCCACTAGGAGGAGCGGAGAGTTGTAGTTTAGTTTACACAGATTAACTACAAACCGTCATCACTTCCTGCTGGAGCCAAAATAAACCAGGAAATTACTTCAAGGTCGGGTCGCTGCGCTAACCGACATTCTCAGCGTCCAAAAGGTTTATTTTTACATTATTTAAAATACATTTAAAATCATCATTACCGTTACCGACTAGAGAACAATGCTGACATTACATTGCCACTACAATCAAATATCATATTATTGCACAACCTGACTTTCATTCAGAATTCTTTTTTTTTCATTCACTTTAAATAGTGCAAAGAAGACCATTTCAAACATACTTAAAATCCTATAATGAGACTTCATAGATCTGTACATATTATTATGATCATGATCCATCTTCAACCGCTTATCCGTAGACGGGTTGCGGGATTATTATTATTATTTGGCCTATTATTATTAACATTCCCAGGTATAGGGGGCGCTATAGTTCATGTGATTTTAGTCTCCAGGGTCTTTTGTACAGTGAATTTCTGACAGAAAAAAAGATTCAACAAAATAAAACTAATTAAACAAAAAAATCAAAACAAAGCTAAACAGAAACAAAGCGAGAGAGAAACTAAAGGGATATTTATTTCACCATCAAAAAGTTGGGGGTAATTTTATCGTCTCCAGCTCAGGCTCGTGTGTTTCACCAGTTTATCGTCTCCAGCTCAGGCTCGTGTGTTTCACCAGTTTATCGTCTCCAGCTCAGGCTCGTGTGTTTCACCAGTTTTTAAGTTGCTCGATTCGATATTTAGATATTTCATGTTAATTTTAGCTGCCCCGCCCCCTTCCTAATACAAACCCATTGTAACCATTGATTGATTCATTAAAAAAACACCCGTCCTTGTTTCTGGTGACTGATATTGTCCTTATAATGTGTGAGGGGGGGGGGGTGTATTTCTTTTAAAAATAGCCTACATTAAAAAAATAACGAAATAAAATAAATGCGCAGTGTTAATCACAGATATACTCGTCCTATAAATTAATTACGCAGGCGCTCATGACGAGTAGGCTCGTCTTAAGGCGTTCGATATATCGCTAGAAGAAAGTGCTTCATTTTGGAATGGCTCCGGTGACTAGACAGACACGGCTGCAAGCCCGCACTGTTTCTGTTGATCCATAGCAATTAGCTTCTGTTTTAGCCTTTTAGCCCTTTTCTCTGAAACTTTCCTCGTGGTTTTGAACAGATCGGCGATGTTCGGAGGTAATTTCTGATTATCCGGTGATCGCGACGGGAACATTGGCATTTTCTAGAGCAAATATTGGCCTAACTTCAATGCTCGCTAGCATTGATGCTGTTACTGTTAGCATCCAAGATGGAGACAAGATGGCACTCAATTAATTGAAAAGAATAAAAGGATCATCGGTTGTATATTTCATATGACGTTTCCACACGTCCTGCGGTCTGAATGTGTTAAGATGGAGTTTGAACTTGGTGGGTTTGTATAGGAAGGGGGTCTGATCAAAAAAATTGTTTGAAATAATGTTTGAAAGCAAAATATCCCTTTGAACTTTGTGTCCCAACAAAAACAAAACAAAAAAAGACCAAAAAACACAAAAATAATTATAATTACGCAGATAGAAAAGCAACACAACAGTGAAAGAACAGTTAAAAAAAAACCCAACACCAATCCGTACAGATTGCCACAGACAATAACACAAATCAAAGCGCTCCCCCTAGAGGAGAATAAAAGGTTGACATTCCCACAGGACACCTCAGTGCGGCGTTTTCTTTTTCAACAAAGGAGTAAATAATAATAATAATCAAAGGGTTAGAAACTGAAATAAGAGTATAAGAGTCCCGGTTTCATCTCCCCACATCAGTGCTCGTTGTAGCGAGTCTTAAATCCACAGAGTCAAGAACGTTTCCTTTTTTTGTACGTTTTCACGTTTGTCTTTTATCTGCCTTCCACTACGGGGTGGTGTGTTGGAGGGGGATGGGGGGGGGGGGGGGGGTGCTGAGCCGAGCGAGTGTGGCTGGAAACCGCCAAAAAATAAATAAGACATCGACAAAAAGAATAGTTCATTCAAGTTGTACTTCCGTAAAAAATGGAAGAATAAAATAAAAAGGTTTTTGGGAGTTTATGTACCGTCGTGTAACCCAGTGGTTCTCAACCAGTGGTCCTTGAGGGGGTTCCAGGTGGTCCCCAGCTAAATGATGGAGAGTTGGTAGTTAACCAAAATGGACCCTTATTAGATCTTTAACTCTTGAGAGCTCTCAATAGTTCAAATCAATTATTGTTAAAGGACAACTTTAGTTTTTTTCAACCAAGGTCCATGTTTTAGGTTGTTATTAGAGAAAGTAAAAGATGAGTGTTCATTTTTTTTCATTTGCTGCTTTCTTTCGTTTTAGGGATTTTAGCTCTTTTTGACAGGGGGGCGGGGGCATTCGAGCATGGGGCTAAATATGTATTTTTTTACAAAATGTTATGGTGATTTTTTTTATTTATTATTTACTATAGTCCTCATAAACCCCAGGAAATTACATCTGGCCACAGAATCTTCCACAGGATCTACTGAATGTGAGGCCCAGTAGGATATGTCAGTTTGTCACATTCAATAGATCCTGTCATCTTTTGTGGCCAGATGTAATTTCTTGGGGTCTAGTAGGACCGCCCCCCTGTCAAAAACAGCTAAAATCCCTAAAACGAAAGAAAATTAACATTCACCTTTTAGTTTCTCTAAAAACAACCTATAACATGAACCTGGGTTGAAAAAAAACTAAAGTTGTCCTTTAAACATCTGCATTACTTAATTCACAAGAAGTCTGACACAATTAGATCATAGAGCAATAGTTATTTTGATCAACGTTTGCCTGTTATCAACGTATCTCTCCTAATGGTACCGATGTCAATACAGCATGGAATTGAGGACAAAATCTTATCCAACGACGACAAAATATTCTTAGGCTAAATGTCATCAAATGGTGGCTCTAATGCTGAATAAATAATGGACGTTGAGAATGGTTGAAAACCACTGCTTTAACCGACCAGAGAGAGAGAGAGAGGTGTTAACGGGTAAAAAAGAAACCACACAAAAAAGCCAAAAAAAAAAAAAAAAAGTTTCTGTGAACTCCAAAATGAGTTAGGGGGTGTGGTCACACAGAAAAAAAGGGAAAAAAGCCACAGGCTCTGCATGCCGTCCAATCAGAGTGTTCGGTTTCAGAGAAAAAAAACCCACAAAAAACAGGAAGTGCATCTGGGGGATTGTGGGGGTTTTGGGGGGGGGACTTGGGGGCGGGACTTACTTGATGTTGTGGGCGTCGGCCGTCGCCGCATTGGCCACCGCCAGGAAGGAGGAAGCGGAGGCTGAGTCTTTTATGGTCTTTGTGGGCGGGGCCAGCACGTGTCCCGGCACCCAGCCCTCGGCGGCCGGCGATTGGCTGTGGGCCGGCCGGTACACCAGGTACATGTTCTGCTGATTCGTCGCCAGCACCTGCACCGCCTCGCCCGATTGGACGCTGATCTCGTTCTCCTTCAGGGCCGAGTAGTCCCGACACACCTCCATGCTGGACGAGACGCCGTTACAGCCCGAAGACACGCCCCCCGACACGCCCCCCCCACTGTCCTCCTGCTGGGGAGGAGAGGAGAGGAGAGGAGAGGAGAGGAGAGGAGAGGAGAGGAGAGGAGAGGAGAGGAGAGGAGAGGAGAGGAGAGGAGAGGAGAGGAGAGGAGAGGAGAGGAGAGGAGAGGAGAGGAGAGGAGAGGAGAGGAGAGGAGAGGAGAGGAGAGGAGAGGAGGAGGTTAAGGTGTGTCTATAGCCAAATTCCAATATCCAACATTTGGGCCACTCGCTCCACTCACATTCCAGCATGGCTGTGTTACGGCAAAATTGGTGACCTGCTGAAATGGGTATTGGAATTTGGTAGAAAACGGACCTGTAGTTACAGACAGCAGCCTGCAGGAGGAGCAGGTGAGCAGGAACACAGAGGAGGAGGAGGAGGAGGAAGAAAGTTTCTACACAGATGTTTTGTAGATCTAGATTCTCTCTTCGCTATACACAGATTCGAGGTGAAGCGGCAAACAGTCGACGGTGGCGTCCTCACTTCCCATATTCACACACCGACGGTGGCGAGCTCACACCGACCGACTCATTTGAGGCAATGTAGGGTTCAGTGTCTTGCCCAAGGACACTTCAACATGTGGACAGGAGGAGCCGGGATTCGAACCACCGACCCAGGGATCATTGGACGACCTGCTCTACCTCCTGAGCCACAGCAGCCCCAGATGTTTTGTAGATCTATAAAGTGTTTGACCACTTTGGTCACAGACAGACCGTAGCGCCTCATACAACAGAGTCATGAACTCTTTCACTGCCACAAGTAAATCTATTTATTCAGCCCATGCAGAGCCAGCCATGTTCCGTTTGTCCACTGCGATGACGTTCGGGGGGAAAAAAATAAGAAAAAAACGATTGTCAAACGGAAAATGCGTTATACAACTAGAAACAAAATTTCAATAAATTTTACTGGGTGCCTGCAGCTCGCCAAGTCTGTGCAGCATTTGAGCCACGGACCACCATTTGATGACACTGTGAATTTCACCCGATTGAATACATTTCAAGTAGTGCTCATACTGTACCTTTTAAGAATATTTGGCTAGTTAACAGTTTGACTGCGGAAAACGATTTATCGGACTTTTAATCAACCCCCCTTCACTGCCGAGATTGTTGTATTACCTTTAGAGCATACGCTGAATTATTTGGGCTTTTAATCCGCGAAAATCCAGCGAAAAAAGGTCCCTCGGTTTGTTGTGATCCAATCGTACCATCCACCATCTTGGTGCACCCGGAAGACGCACACAAGACTCGTCTCCATGAGGCGTTGTACCCCATTCATTTGCATTGGCCTCAATTTCCCAGAAGCCCTAGCAGCCCACAGCATGTGACGATTTCCGGTTTTTTTATCACAACAGATGCGCCTACTCTCTTTCTCCGCGGCGAAGAAGAATTTTCTTTTTTTTGTTTACATTACGGCGGATTAAACACATAAAACAAAACTCGCGTATGTCCGATATGGCAGCGACATTAACCTGGAGTAATCCATTCAAAGCACGGAAACTGTTAATTTAATTAATTTGGCTTGGATTTAAAAGGACTTTGCTAATTCACATTTAGAAGAAAATATGAAAATATGCAATTTCCTCCACGGGCCTAGAACGTCCCAATTCAGAAGTAATTTAGCTGTGGAGAGGATGTGGTACACTTTGAAATGTAAAGCCTGGATGGCAACTGCAAGACAACAGCACCACACCTTAAATCTCTATACAGGTTGTTACATCCTTGAATGCTACCAATATCTGAATAAAATGCTACAACGCAATAACATTCTGGGTTATTTCCATAGCACGTTTTATGAAGATATAATGAATATGATTAAATGTGCATCAGACAACCAACAAATGTATTACGAAGGATGTATTATTTATAAACCAGCAGTACTAACTATACAGTTTAGGTCCTGGTAGGATAGAAAAACAGCGGTATAAAAGGTCCTGGTAGGATAGAAAACAAGCGGTATAAAAGGTCCTGGTAGGATAGGCAGTATTAGGCACCCTCCCTGGAGATGTGCTCTTGAGCAAGGCACTGCACCTGCCATTGCTCATTTAGTTTCACATCAACCCAAGATCCTCGGAGAGGAATGGGTCGGTTTCTCGTAGAATGAATATCAGTTTTAAACTTGCAGGGGTTCCTTTGCTCCTCACTGTGTCTATGACAAGACGTGCCTTTTCATGGATCACTTTCTTCGCACAGGCTTCATCATACTCTTCTTTGATTATCACCCCCTTCTCAAACAGTTTGTCTAGGATCTGGTTGAGAATGGGATGTGACATGCTGTTGATGAAACTGCTGCGCACAGACAGCAGTTTGTCTGTCGCTGCATGACTTGGTGTGTGCTGAACATGTTGAAAGGTTGAAAGGTTTACATAACCTTCCCATGCACATTTGGAGGTGTTACTGCTGCTTAGAAGCAGCCTAACGTGGCTTAAACGTCGCTCTAAATAAATGACAAATGTCGGGACGTAATTGTGATAGGAATATTCGTCAACTTCAAATACGGCTCTAACTGGTTCAATTATAATGGAATCATCTTCAGGTGAAGTGGATAGTGTATATTCTTGATTTGGGACTAGTTTACAGGGAGGCTTTTCAATGTAAATCTCTTCTCCAACTAGCTCCCTCCTTTTGTTCTTCACTTCGTCCAGCACGACGTTCTGGCAGCAGCAACACTTTCAGAGTTGAACTGGGATGATCATCGTCAAACGGTGGTTTATAAAACACTGGCAGCAATACCAGGACAGGACTGGGCCCATACAGCATCTCCATGATGATACCAAATAAAGACAACCCAGTTACATCTATGATAACATGAGTTTCTGTGATCACACAGGGTTTGATCAGCTCAAAGCCATCATCATCCACCACATGGACAACAGACAAGGACTTGCCTCCACCCGTGGAGAGGATCTCACAGAGTGGAATGTGTAGCTGACACACAGACCCCTGAGAAGCTTTGATGTCAAACAGTGGTCCCGCAGGCTTCTTACTCAGCTGGGATAGAAGCCCCCGGCCCCAGGGGACTGTCTTGTAAGTCACCTCTCCATCTTTCTCCATCTTAAACCCCATGCCGGTCACACTGCATCGGAACAGTCCTGCGTGGGTGCAGTGGAACCTGTAGCTTTCCTTGTTTTCCACAACAATGATATCAGGTGTGAATGTCTGCGTTTTGTCCAGTAGTGTAACATCATTTACACTGTGGGAGCGTTTTTCTCTGAAACCTGTCTTGTTCTCTAAACATGGGATTTGGATCAGTGAAGGTAAGCTGTGAGAACGAGGCAGAGAGGCGGATTCTTCCATCCTCAAACCACTGAAGGACAAACTTAGATCAGTTTAATCTTGGAGCTCCAGAGAGGACAGCGATTCTGTAACACAATATTCTTCCATCTCACCATGCATAGGAATAGTTCCCTATAGAGAAAATCAAGGACATTAATTAAACAAATATTAAACCAAGACCTTTCCACAACGCCAGCTCTTAAAAATTGAACATCCTTGCCAACTGACTGCTGGGTGATTCCTAACTCTTTGCCGAGTTCTCAGATTCTGTCCGAACCGTTCCGTTCATGTGCGAGCATGTGTGAGAGGTGGTCAACTTGACCATGAATCATTAACAAAGTATCATTTTCACCTGGGCTACTCTATGCAAATGCAACCACTATTGAAAGTTAAAAGCACACTGACTATGTGTCTCAATGTAAGAATGTATGTCGGAACAAATTGCTCTATCGCAAAAAGTAAACGTCTATACTATTTTTGTTTTCGCCGTGAGTGACCCGAGACATTAAGGTACGCCGTGTGCGATCGTGATATTGGTACGATAAAAAACGTGGTTATAAGAGCGAGTTAAGAAATTATGTTTGTGATGAAAAAATTGCTGACTCATTCAGGCAGTTAACATTAAGTTTTATGACACATTATGATGGTACACCTGTCGCTTTCAGGGCTGTAGTTCACGTACCGTATGTATCTGGGCTGTGGTTGTGACATTGGGTGAAAGAGGACAAACCGTGCAACGTATTCGAATTCCGTCTGAACCACGACAAAGTCGATGGCCTCGTATGCTGTTTGACGTTTAAATCGTGTTTCTACGTAACAGTATGCCAGAGCAATGTGGCTCCGAAGTAACGTGTCGTTTTCTGTTTTTTCCCGCGTTTCCCCATTGACTTTGAATGAGGATTTTTCGAGTAGTTTATTGCGAATTATGTGGGCACGGTAACGTGAATCGGAAAGAAAAGCACCAGCACACCATTCCCGGCCGAGCCGCACGTTTTGATGTATATATTGCGGGGCTTTGGTAAATCGTGCGGCCGGCCATAGAGGTCAAAGTTTCGGAACATATATTACGATTATTATTATTAAGTATGTGTTGCAGATTTCAACCTGTGTTTCTGCCATTGCATGGCAGGCACCCAGAATAAATGTTAAACCCTCAGAAATCGCCGTGGTTGCGTGGTATCGAAAATTGTATAGAAATATCAATACTTTTCCAAATATCGTATCGAAGTTGAAAATCCAGTATCGTGACAACACTAATAGAGACGTATACAACCGTATGAATGATGCTAGGTTGCTATGGAGACGTATACAACCGTATGAATGATGCTAGGTTGCTATGGAGACGTATACAACCGTATGAATGATGCTAGGTTGCTATGGAGACGTATACAACCGTATGAATGATGCTAGGTTGCTATGGAGACGTATACAACCGTATGAATGATGCTAGGTTGCTATGGAGACGTATACAACCGTATGAATGATGCTAGGTTGCTATGGAGACGTATACAACCGTATGAATGATGCTAGGTTGCTATGGAGACGTATACAACCGTATGAATGATGCTAGGTTGCTATGGAGACGTATACAACCGTATGAATGATGCTAGGTTGCTATGGAGACGTATACAACCGTATGAATGATGCTAGGTTGCTATGGAGACGTATACAACCGTATGAATGATGCTAGGTTGCTATGGAGACGACTCACCTTCTCCAAACACGACAGTCCTCCGTTGGCCGTGGTCCCCCCAGGGGGGCCCAGTATCGAGGGGGGGCGGCTGTGAGGGGGGGAGGCGCCTCCCCCTTTTTTCTCCGCCTTTTGATACTCGATAGGAGACTGCAGGGCTGGAGCACACACATGCGCACACACACGCACACACACACGCACACACACACACACACACACACACACACACACACACACACACACACACACACACACTTGTATTATTACTGTACTTGTAAAGACATCAACATTCATGTTTTATTTCCGGTTTTCCCCCAGCAGCAACAAACACCGGCGGTTTCTGCTATAGAGCACCGAAGTCCGATGTCAATATCGGTAGAGGGCGTGTACTTTTTATTTGCATTGTAATCCCCATAGGGGGATTTTAGATCGCCTCATAGAAGAACTGTGCCGATTATGAATTATGAAGAATCAACTGACTGAGAGAAAACACTATTGCTACTGCTACTGAATTAGTTAGATTTTCACTAGAAACAGACGATACAGAGACACCTCCCTGCCAATAACGCCGAGACAGCTTGTTTATTTTTGGAACACAATGCCGCTTAGGCTACATGAAACGATTCATAAGATGACCCCATGTTATTCTCCATAGAGAAATTACTTCTGTGAACCAGGCAGAACCAGGGGATGAGCGAGTGGCGTCAGGACTTTGGCGCTCTATTGGTTATGGTTAAACATCTTGCATTTGACTTAATTTACGGGAAGTGGTGTGCAAGCACGTTCCTTTATGGTTGTCGGCAAAATGTTTGGTGAAACGTGAATGTGTGGTCGTGTCTCACCAGACAGGAAGTTGCTCTGCGCGTCCAGGACCTCCCGTACGTGTCGGACCCACACCTGCTTCACGTCCACGTTGGCGGCCTGCAGCGTGAAGCGGTCCGACGAGCCGCGGCACGACAACACCAACTTACACGGATCAGTGTCCACGGTCTCCTCCAGACCCAGGAACGATACCTGGAGGAGAGGAGAGGAGAGGAGAGGAGAGGAGAGGAGAGGAGAGGAGAGGAGAGGAGAGGAGAGGAGAGGAGAGGAGAGGAGAGGAGAGGAGAGGAGAGGAGAGGAGATCCATTTTTGCTTAAACACAGTTGTGAACCGTAATCAATTTATAACACATTCAGACCGTAGGACGTGTACAAAAGTAATATCTAATCAAACCGTTGGATCCAGTGGACGTGTACACATACGTCATAGTGATTTTTTATTGATATCAAACAAAAAATTAAAATTCCACATGGCGCTGCCGTTCACTTCCTTGTTTACGGCTCAGAAAGAATGGCCCGTATCTCCTAATCTAGGGAGCTCTCCATGGTTTTGACCAGGTGGGCACATACTAATTTCTGACTTCAACATGCCTCTCGGTTAGAATATTAATGCTTCTAGAGAGACTATAGTGTAATCATCGCGAGGCAAGCAACATTATGGCTCCTGCCGGGCTCCCGGTTTTTGGGGGGAACGGAAGGCGGGGGATTTTCAGAGTAAAATCCCTCATATCTTCTGGCACTCTAAGTAAATCCCAGCACTGAATGTGTTTAAAATAGGCGCCATTGGCGACCTCAGCGGTAAGGTTAGCAAGGAATATCACCTCTAATACTAAGCATGTGTTGTATGGAGAATATAGGTTGCTACCTTCAGGAAGGAGATATGGTGTACCAGCATACAATAAGGTCAGACTAAAGAGGTCCTTTGTCTACCAGTCGACCTTGAGGCTTAATCAGGAGATGTAGTAGCCACAGGATAATCTAAGCGGTGGATATTGCTCATGTCTCTATGTATGTAAATTGTCTTGTTATTTGTGTTTTGTATATGTGTTTCTGCATACTTGGCTGCTGTGTCGCAAGACAAATTTCAGTGTGAACTGACAATAAAGTACTATATCATATCATATCATATCATATGATATTATCATTAGAAACTAGAAAAAGTGCCCTTCTGGGCACAGGTCTCCACCAGGTTATCCACAGATCCGTGCAGTTAGAGGTAAAAACACTTTTCGGGCAGTTATAGCGCCACCTTGAGGTTGAGTTGAAATTGTTCATGTGGCATTTTGTCCTCGGCCTAGTGGGAATGTGGGTGCACAATTTCACAGAAATCACGCGATGTGTTCATGATTTGCAGCATTTTGTTTGAAACTGAGCACTCCTGTGAACTTTGGAAGCCAATCTTAACCAATCAGGATGGAGTGTGAGAAATCTGAAAGACCGGTTTGGTTGAATGGCTGTAGAGCAGGGGTAACCAACCAGGGGCTCGCGAGCTACCAGTAGCTCGCGGGAACCTTTCAAGTCGATCCCGAAGTGACGGGCAGCAATACACAGCAGAATGTCGTTCGCAAAAAAAGAGCAGATCTACAAGCTAACAACGTATAGAGGCTCGATGCATTTCAGCTTGAAGATCTGTTCCCCTTGCTTCCACCGCACCGCCCTCGGCCCTCCCCCTTTTAGCACTCTGTGCTCATGTGCTGTCTGTTGTTCCCCTCGCAGGCAGGCAGCACACACAGCAATGAGAGCATCAGAGTGAACGCAGCATGATAGCGTCCCCGACACGTTGAATATTATTATTTGTAAAGTTCGAACGCCAACTTTTAACACTGCACGGCTGCACGCACAAATAAAGAGTGCACTCGGCACTCGCACATGACGGATTATTATCGATCAAAACAATCCTTAGCGTGTTGCACAGCATGAATGATATAGTAATCACCGACCTGGCTGGATAAATATCACTATGACAAATTGTCAAAATGTTTAGTGCCGCTGTCAAAACATGACACAGTGAGAGTTGAAGATTCTAACTATTGAACAAGAAAGCCACAGTTTTGAAGGAAGTGGGTCCTAGACAGGGCTTGACGCTTAGCTCATGGATGCATGGATGATAGACAGACTATCCGTTTTTATCCTGCTGTTCCATCATGTGATATTCGATGCAGGGCAAGATGCTCGATTGTGAATTAAATTGTAACATTCTCCTTGGCTTTGACTGCTTCAGACAGAACATCTGACACACAGCTACGGTAGACTATTAATTTACTAAGCTGTTAACTTACTCGGCTGCCTACCGTTGCTTGTTAATCAGGTCACACAATGGATGGACCACTGATATTTATCAATCCAGGTCGGTGATTTTGTAACATGCTTTTGTAACAAGTGTTTTTTCTAACACGTTTTAGTGGTAGATCTTGGCTTACAATTGGGAATAAAATGGGCTCTTGGGCTTGAAAAGGTTGGTTACCACTGCTGTAGAGAGACTGTGTACCAATTTGCGTGATGTTTGGACAAAATCTGTAGGTGTGCTGTGCAAAAACTTGTTTTGCACAAAGCGGCCTCCTGGTGGCGCTATAACAGGCCGTTCTGGAAGGTTGGCATGGACCGGGTTAACGGTGGCCGAGATTAGCTGCTAACGGACGGACACACACACACACACACACACACACACACACACACACACACACACACACACACACACACGGACGGACGGACGGAGTGCAAAACATACTCTCTCCCCATGCCTTC
>NC_139707.1:11437116-11442116 GCF_964188405.1 Protomyctophum parallelum
TTTGTACTTTTACTCAAGTATATTTTAAATTCGGGATTTTTACTTGTAACAGAGTAGTTCTACATTGCCGTATCAATGTATGCCAGAGCCATAGAGTAAGACGACATTGAGGGGGCAGAAAACGAGGGCGGCGCAAATATCAGCAATTTTAGGCAATGTGTGCAACATGACAACTGTTTTAAAGTATTTTACAGTGACGACTAAAGTCTCTGTAACGTTTATGTTGTACTATTACAAAAAAAAAACCAATCTAAAATGAAGAGATTTAAAATCATTAAAGGTGGGCTGTTGCCTGAGTCCAGTGCATTCTGCCAACTTCCGGTCCAGGACTTTGTCACTGTTCGCAATGCTCTTCGCCAATAGAAGTCTATGTAGGAGAGCCGCCATTGGACTGAAGGAGGACTCTGGAGGAGGAGGAGGAGGGGTCTTTGATGACCCCGCCCCCCAGGGGGAGGAGGGACTTACCTTGTCGTCCTGGCTAGAGGAGGAGGGGTCTTTGATGATCTCCATGGGCGGGGGGAGGGGAGTGGGCGTCTCCTCATCTGGCTCCTCCTCCCCGCCACTCTGCATGCCCGAGGACGACTTCAGCAGGGTGCTGTCCTTACTGCGCACCCTCTGAGAGAGAGACATAGAGAGAGAGAGAGAGAGAGAGAGAGAGGGAGAGAGAGAGAGAGAGAGAGAGACAGAGAGAGAGAGAGAGAGAGACAGAGAGAGAGAGAGAGAGAGAGAGAGAGAGAGAGAGAGAGACGTGGAAGTGTCAGTCACGCTGTTTGGGGATTTATAGGTGAAAGGAGGAGATAGAACAGCAACACAACACTCTGCACTCATGTCCTCCCAGGACTTGTGGCAACAACAATCATTAGTAGAATACATTATTTAACCGGCCCCAGCACGCCTCACAAATAAAGTGAAAATAGGCTGAGACCGCCCTGTGCACACGCACACACACACACACACACACACACACACACACACACACACACACACACACACACACACACACACACACACACACACACACACACACACACACACACACACACACACACACACACACACACACACACACATACATACACACACACACACACACACACAAGCACCTCAATCTCATTGGTTACCTCGTCAGTGATGTCATCGTGCAGGGTGTGGTCAGGCGGACCCAGGTCGATACTTTTCCTGCTCTCCTCTCTTCCTGTTCCCGGACCTGTCAATCAAACAATCAATCAATCATTACATGAATCATTGAATCCCAGGTGAAATCTGGATAATATTGGTCTGTCTTTCTGTCAGTCTACCAGTCTGTCTGTCTACCTGTCTGTCTGTCTACCTGTCTGTCTGTCTACCAGTCTGTCTGTCTGTCTACCTGTCTTCTTGTGTTTGTTGGGTAGTTTCTTGACCGAGCTGCCGTGGCTGAGCCGTCGCACGGGGCTGGTCAGCCACTTCCTGAGGGTGTTGCCGGAGCGCTTGGGACCGCCGGGCCCCCCCGGGGAGCCGGGCTGCAGCGAGTTGAGCGACGCCTGAGGTTGCAGGTTGGACACCGACTCCGATTTCCCGTCCGGACCGCTCACAGAGTAGTTATCTGCAAACACAAGACAGCGTTTATTTAAAGATGGAGTGCCGTGATTTTTTTCCACCCTAAAACATGATCATCAGGTCTTATTGTAAGGAGGTATCATTTTTTCAAAAAAGTATACAGTGTTTGTTAAAATGTTGTTTTTACGTGGACACGCCCACCAGTTCATTATATATACTATGAGCTAAGTATGCCTGGTTTGCCTGGTGGGTGGTGATCCACCGGAACTGAAGTCGCACCCACAGCTGTAGTCGTATGATGAAGGGGGAGGGGTTAGGGGAGGGGAGGGGCTGATAGTGTGATGTCACTATATTACTGTTTTTTTCATTGGCCCGTTTGACTGTCAAGGGTTCAGCCTCCAGGAAGAAAACCTAAATACAAAGTGAATACACCATTTCACATAAAAACGACTCCAGGGTGTCTAATGAAGTACTGTCACCTCATAGACACATGAAAAACTGGAGAAAAGAAATAAATGTTAACACCATTTAGACCCGAGAACAGATTCTAAAAAATCTTCTAATTCTACTAATTCCTGACAAATTTCTGAAAAACCTCATGTTTCTATGTCAGTGGTTCTCAAACAAGTTGCCCCAGAATGATATGTATTTGGCCGCCGACCCCCATCTGAAAATATGTTGTTCCAGGGACCCCACCCAGAAGCATCGATTTGAATTAAAAACGTTCACTGTGAAATAATATATATTCAAAGATTTGTACCACATTTTCACGATTTTAAAGAAATAGCAGATCTACTGTACAAGCTCTATTATAATACGATTGTTGCTATTATTTGAATTGAAATCTTGATTTGTTTTCCTGATTTCTATTTGGGATCATGAAAAGTGACTTTTTCATTCAAATTCAAATGCATTTAGTTATAGTTATGTTAACTGTATGAACTAAATACAAATACAAACATGTACTAGTCATTAATAATAATAATAATAATATCTGGGATTTATATAGCGCTTTTCTTAACACTCAAAAACGCTTTACATGTGTAGGGCCAGGGGGGGGGGGGGGGAACAAGAAAAAGGACAACTTTATTAGAAAAATAACAATTAAAAGAATAAAACCAATAAAACAGTGCATATGACAAGTTTTAAAACACATCAGCTTGGGAATGCGGTTGTGAACAGGTGGGTTTTCAGTGAAGATTTGAAGGTAGGGGCATCTCGGATGTGTTTGGGGAGAGCGTTCCAGAGGGGCGGCCACAGAGAAGGCCCTGTCGCCCCACAGAGGGTAGGGGCCACAGAGAAGGCCCTGTCGCCCCACAGAGGGTAGGGGCCACAGAGAAGGCCCTGTCGCCCCACAGAGGGTAGGGGCCACAGAGAAGGCCCTGTCGCCCCACAGAGGGTAGGGGCCACAGAGAAGGCCCTGTCGCCCCACAGAGGGTAGGGGCCACAGAGAAGGCCCTGTCGCCCCACAGAGGGTAGGGGCCACAGAGAAGGCCCTGTCGCCCCACAGAGGGTAGGGGCCACAGAGAAGGCCCTGTCGCCCCACAGAGGGTAGGGGCCACAGAGAAGGCCCTGTCGCCCCACAGAGGGTAGGGGCCACAGAGAAGGCCCTGTCGCCCCACAGAGGGTAGGGGCCACAGAGAAGGCCCTGTCGCCCCACAGAGGGTAGGGGCCACAGAGAAGGCCCTGTCGCCCCACAGAGGGTAGGGGCCACAGAGAAGGCCCTGTCGCCCCACAGAGGGTAGGGGCCACAGAGAAGGGTCATGTTTGCATGTTTGGAATTGTATCAGCTAACCAGTATTCTGATATTAACCTGAGGGCCACATTAAGTGAAGGTGAGGGTCACATGTGACCCCCGGGCCGCCAATATTAACCTGAGGGCCACATTAAGTGAAGGTGAGGGTCACATGTGACCCCTGGGCCGCCAATATTAACCTGAGGGCCACATTAAGTGAAGGTGAGGGTCACATGTGACCCCCGGGCCGCCAATATTAACCTGAGGGCCACATTAAGTGAAGGTGAGGGTCACATGTGACCCCTGGGCCGCCAATATTAACCTGAGGGGCACATTAAGTGAAGGTGGGGGTCACATGTGACCCCCGGGCCGCCAATATTAACCTGAGGGCCACATTAAGTGAAGGTGGGGGCCGCACGGGACCCCCAGGCCGCCAGTTGCCCATGTAAGCGCTGGAGGGACCAGGGGCCCCCACAGGGACCCCCACCCGCACACTGTCCGTTACACTGAAACTCTAAAGCTCCAATCACGTGGCTGTATACTGGCCAAGCCACCCCCTCGCCCCTCTGTGTGGATTACAATGTTACGCAACACGAACGCACGCACATGTGTGTGTGTGTGTGTGTGTGTAGTGTGTGTGTGCGTGTGGTATGTGTGTGTGTGTGTGTGTGTGTCGTGTGTGTGTGTGTCGTGTGTGCGTGTGTGCCTGATGCGTGTGTGTGTGTGTGTGACATGCGCGTGTGCATGTGGTGTGTGCGCCGTGTGTGTGCAACAGACAGACAGACATGTGGTTCACAGACACATGAATGAGTTCTTTGATACCGAGAACACTGTTTTGTTTCACTGCGTGTTTGTGTGCATGCGTGTTGTGTGTGCGTGTTGTGTGTGTGCGGACTGTGCGCACGTGTGTGTTTGTTTTTGAATTATTGTAATTTGTAATTATTGTAATTTGTAATTATTGCAATTGAAAGAGGAAGTGATTAGTATAGAAGTTATGTTTTCAGCTGTTTAATGTTTGAAAAAGTTCTTCGTTTGTAAATTCTCCATTTCTATAAAATGGAAAAATATTTTTTTTACTTTGGTGCATTTATTATATATATTGCTTTTATCCAAAGCGCTTTACATATAGTTATATCTATCTATCTATCCATCTATCTATTAGTAAAAACGCTTCAAAACGCTGGCAGTGGCAACAGTTAATGAGTTAATCTCTGTTGGTCAAGAAGTAGTTTGTTATAGTCTCGCGTTGCCAGACTGTTGCCTCTCGCAATTTCCAAATGCTTCCGTCATACAGCCTGGAGCAACGGAAGCTCTATCATGTGTAAAATATAAAAGCTTCCGTCATACAGTCTGGAGCAACGGAAGCTCTATCATCAGTAAAATATAAAAGCTTCCGTCATACAGTCTGGAGCAACGGAAGCACTGATCATGAGTCAAATATAAAAGCTTCCGTCATACAGCCTGGAGCAACGGAAGCTCTATCATGAGTAAAATATAAATTCTTCCGTCATACAGTCTGGAGCAACGGAAGCTCTGATCATGAGTAAAATATAAACGCTTCCGTCATACAGTCTGGAGAAACGGAAGCTCTGATCATGAGTAAAATATAAACGCTTCCGTCATACAGTCTGGAGCAACGGAAGCTCTGATCATGAGTAAAATATAAACGCTTCCGTCATACAGTCTGGAGAAACGGAAGCTCTGATCATGAGTAAAATATAAATGCTTC
>NC_139707.1:11447116-11529616 GCF_964188405.1 Protomyctophum parallelum
TTCACTTCACTTTCAGAGTTACTTTGGCACACGGTTGAAAAACACACACTTTGACCCTGAGGCTGGCTGGTGGAACCAGTGTTGATTTTGACATTTTGTCATATTATAGTCTCTTGAATAGTTTTCATTTAGCTTTATAGTCACATTAATTTAGTCTAGTTTGTATTTGTTGAGGAAATTGTCAATTATGTTTAGTCTTAGTTTTTGGCATCGTAGCTTAGTTTTCATTTAGTTTCTATTTTGATTTCGTCAGTGAAAAATTGGTAGTCGACAGACTTCTTTCGTCTTAGTTTTAGTTGACAAAAAAAACACTGAGTGACACTCCTACAGCAGTGGTTCCCAACGTGGGGTCCGGGGTTCCCAGGGGTCCTTGAGGGAGTTCCAGGGGGTCCCCAGCTAAATGATAGTTAGGAAACCAAACGGGATACCATACTATACTCCATTACATGTTGGATCTGGATACTGTACTATACTCCATTACATGTTGGATCTGGATACTGTACTATACTCCATTACATGTTGGATCTGGATACTGTAATATACTCCATTACATGTTGGATCTGGATACGTTACTGACTACTTTCACCTGTCCTGGAAAGCATATATGGCTCTGCTTCATGTTACACTCATACACCTTTCAACGTGCGCGCACACACACATGCACACATACACACATGCACACATACATACACACAGCCAATCTGTCCTGACTTGACACTGTTGTTGTAACTTGTGTTGATGAAACCAGAGATTATGAAACCAGAAATTATCACATGGTCAGACATATTTACATCTCTCTCTCTCTCTCTCTCTCTGCTCTAAGGCCCAAACCACACCAGCTACAACGTATACTCACAACTCCTTGCAACAAAACAAACCACACCAGCTGCAACTCCTTGCAACTAATGTATATACTCGCAACTCCTTGCAACAAAACAAACCACACAGATACAACTCCTTGCAACTGCCATTGGGAATAACACTTATCACTGCTGTAGTGCCCCACATGTGTGCGCAATTGCGCTCGCGCGCGTGTGTGTGTGTGTGCGCGCGTGCGTGCCGCAAACATCTTTCAAAATAAAGGCGTTAGAGCAGGGGTTTTCAACTGATTATGAACCAGGGACCACTACCCTGACTGAGAATCAACCTGGGGACCACTGTTGTGTTGGGAGGGGGGATATGGACGTGGTGTGGGGGGAAATTAACCTTCCATTATTAAAATCATGTTGCTGTTCATTGTAACTTACTGTATGCATGAGCGAGCAGACGCATGCAATTCATTATGGGCACATTTCCTTATAATGGTGACTCAACCAGGCAAACCGGTACAGTTTCCCTTGAGATTCTACCTCCCTTTTCTGTGGAAGTTCATGGACGTCCGACTTCCCAGTAACTTACAACATCGATCGAGCGTCATCATATGTCACCACGTCATTTACTGCATTGTTTCTCAACTTGTGGTCAATACAATAAATTAAAATACAAATCTTCACTTTCCTACATTACTAAATGCATGGTCAGGGACCACATGCAATACCTTCACGGACCACCAGTGGTCCACGGACCACCTGTTGAAAACCTTCCTTCCCATGTGAAACTGGCCCCCACCATCGAGACTTTTAAATCTCGTCTTAAGACCCACCTGTATACACCTCAGCTTTTAATTCCGTTTGAGAGTTCTGTGTTTTTCTGTGGCTTTGTTGTTATGTGTCAAAAATGTACCTCGGGATGCTCTTTGCCACCTTGGCCTAATCAATCATTACAAGTAAACCATAACACAATGGCAATGAAAGGTATTGACGCTGCACAGCAGGAATTATTGTATTATTTTCTTACAATTCATTCACAAAACATATGTTTTTCTACAATAAAGACAAGTTTGATTGACTTTGATGTCACAATGTCACAACTGTGCATTGTGCAGCACAATGTAATGAAAATCACATTTGTGTGAAGTGAGGGGCTCTGTTATCATCCTACTTCATTATGCATTACAATCTGTGCTAGGCCAATCAAATCATTTCCGTGGCACACACACCTACACACACGCACAGTGAGACTTATCTAGGTAGGTAGGAGGGTATGGGAGTGTGTGCACGCAGCCACGCACGCATGCGAGATGTATCTCTCCATGCACTGCAGCAGGTGAGACAGCGCACGCACACTCGCACACGCACACTCGCACACACACACACACACACACACACACACACACACACACACACACACACACACACACACACACACACACACACACACACACACACACACACACACACACACACACACACACACACACACACACACACACACACACACACACACACCTAGCCCAGATAAAGTCAACATACAGGTAACAGCTGCAGTGTCCCACTTTCTAACAAGCTCTGCCACATCATGCACCATGGCACTCCATCCATCCATCCATCCATACCATCCATCACCATAATTGGCATAATATGTGACCAACAACCTACAGTATAGAAAATAAAACAAAAATCTAAATGTCATCATGCTTTAATTAGCATGTGGCGTGTCAAACTAGGGGGTTTTCATGATGCTGAATCCATTACAAGCTTTAGTCTAGTACAAAAAAAAAACACTCCTTGGGCTCAAAACAGCCATAGCCGTCATTACAAATTAATGCAAGTGCCAAAGGAGGGTTTAATAGCCTCATCATGGCATAGATTTGATTAATACTGCAGTGTAAACACGTATTCATATCAAATTCAGTACTCATATCAAAATGTAGCAAAAGTAGCAAGCATATCCCAGAACAGGGTGGGGTCATTGTTCCCGACGGACACAGGTACTAATCATCATTTATTTGATTATTGTTTAAATTGTTTGAAATGAAACTTTAAATGTTTGATTATTATTGTATATTTTTTAACGTTAAAAAAGTGTGTTTTGGTTTCTCTCTCTCTCTCTCTCTCTCTCTCTGCCCTGCAGACTAACTGAGGAGACCTACTTTACCAAGTCACAAGATCTCACACGCACACATCCCCCCCCCCCACACCCCACCCCACACACACACACACACACACACACACACACACACACACACACACACACACACACACACACACACACACACACACACACACACACACACACACACACACACACACACACACACACACACACACACACACACACACACACACACAGTCAAGAGTATTTCCAATTTTCAGTACTTCTATATAGTAGCACAATACTTCTACTCTGCTACATCTCGGAGGCAAATGTTTTACTTCCACTCATTTGAATTATTTGGCTTTTTGTAAAAGCAATAAGTCACGCTAGGTCTAAAATTGTGCTTTTATATTGAGCTTTGATCCAAAGCGCTTTACGTAGATCTTGCTCGAGTCTTGCTCGAGGACACATTTCGACACTAACTCTGAGGGAGCCCACAGCAGGGATCCAACTGGGCCGTTCTCCTGGCCACTCTACCAAGTCATTTGACCTGTTGTTTTATAATGTCTGAGTGTGTGTGTGTGTGTGTGCGTGCGCGTCCTTGACATGAAAAAAAAAGTTTGAGAACCAACTGTTCTATATAGGCGAGAACCTACTTCCTGTTCTGACCTGAATCTTCTTGGACATTAATGGACGATCCAAACCCTCTGTGTGTGTGTGTGCATGTGCCTGGATATTTGCCTAGTCACAGTTTGATATCACCTGTCATCAGACATGCAAAACTGGCCATCTGCACACTTTGCACACACACCAGTTTGGTGTGTGTGCAAACTGGCCATCTGCACACACACACACACACACACACACACACACACACACACACACACACACACACACACACACACACACACACACACACACACACACACACACACACACACACACACACACACACACACACACACACACACACACACACACTTTCCTTGCGACATCCTTTTAGCATTGCTTGAGTAATAGTAATTTTATTGTACTGTTTGGAACTTGTTCATAAAGTATTTGATCAATCAATCATCCTTGTATGTCCAAAACAGTTACTTTTCAGGAAATATAAACATAAACAGCTGATCTACAAGCTCCGCCCATTTATTTCCGGTATTGTTGTGTGTGTGTGTGTTTGTGTGTGTCTGTGTGTGTGTTTATGTGTGTATGTGTGCGTGTGTGTGTGGCTGTGTGCGCACACACACACACACACGTGTGTGCCAGATGTTATGACAAGGGGAAACACAATGTTTGAGGTTTGGTCATTCTTGATAAGACTACAAGAATGTCAACATATTAGAGAGAGAGAGAGAGAGAGAGAGAGAGAGAGAGAGAGAGAGAGAGAGAGAGAGAGAGAGAGAGAGAGAGAGAGAGAGAGAGAGAGATATGTTTTAAATGTTTTTATAATGTCACTCATACTGTAGGTAGAGGCCTCATATAAGCCCTTTGGACCAAGTGTTCTCTTTTGTAATCTAATCATTTGTATTGTTTTTTATGCTGTGCTCAATAAAAATCTAATCAAAGCACAAGAACAGCACAACAGGCATGGTGAGTTAACGGGGCCAACAGCACCCCCCAGCAGGCCAAACATCAGAATGGCTCCAACTAACCCATTATGCAATTATGTCTTCTATATAGGGGTGGGTTGAGCTTTCTAGTCCGAGAGAGAGAGACAGAGAGAGAGAAAGTGAGAGACAGAGACAGACACAGACAGACAGACAGACAGAGACAGAGACAGAGACAGACACAGACACAGACAGACAGACAGGCGCCCGTCTGTCTCTCCTCTCCTACCTCTGGAGGCGTAGTAGGAGTCCATGTCGACGCTGGAGCGGGAGTGAGACAGGCAGAGCGTTGCCGTGGGAACCATCCCCTCGGTGGGGGGGCTGCGCTCCGTGCTGCGCACCAGACACCACCCTGGACGCTCGGCGGGACAGCGCTCCAACAGCTCCACCGTCTGCCCTGGAGGACACATGGCATAGCAACGCTAATAAACGCTATGCAACAGCTCCACCGTGTGGTCTGGAGGACACATGGCATAGCAACGCTAATAAACGCTATGCAACAGCTCCACCGTGTGGTCTGGAGGACACATGGCATAGCAACGCTAATAAACACTATGCAACAGCTCCACCGTGTGGTCTGGAGGACACATGGCATAGCAACGCTAATAAACGCTATGCAACAGCTCCACCGTGTGGTCTGGAGGACACATGGCATAGCAACACTAATAAACGCTATGCAACAGCTCCACCGTGTGGTCTGGAGGACACATGGCATAGCAACGCTAATAAACGCTATGCAACAGCTCCACCGTGTGGTCTGGAGGACACATGGCATAGCAACGCTAATAAACGCTATGCAACAGCTCCACCGTGTGGTCTGGAGGACACATGGCATAGCAACGCTAATAAACGCTATGCAACAGCTCCACCGTGTGGTCTGGAGGACACATGGCATAGCAACGCTAATAAACGCTATGCAACAGCTCCACCGTGTGGTCTGGAGGACACATGGCACGCAACATTAAACCCGCAACCATTGACATATATAAATGCTAGATGGCTCAAGGCGGAGTCTCTGACGTAGTTCACCTGGCGGCCATCTTTCTGAGGGGCTACAGTACAGTATGTTCAATGGCAGCTCAAACTAAAACAGTGTAAAAAAAAAAAAACTCGATCAAATCTTAATTTACGGATTTACAAACGTAATACGTTGGTTTAATACAAACATTGTCAATGTGGCTATGATTCAGGATGCTTATCTGCTTAATATATATTTTTATAGGAACGTCATATATAAGTATGCGGACGTCTCTGACGTTTATAACAAACCAAACCGTTTGAAAATCGGTTGAAAATGGAGTAAGTTATGGTTATTTAAAAAGCACATGCCCCATAGACACACTGTTATGCTGCCCCAACCTTCACATAATGTGAGGGTGGGGGCTACACCTGAAGGGACGCTCTATGGTCTCACCTGTAATGATGTCAGAGAAGAGTCTTTCTTGTACCTGTGGTGTGCAGGCTCCATCCACTATCTACTAACGTTTCTTTAGCCCAGCACCCAGCCTACATCCGCTCACCTGTAATGATGGACATCTCAGTGGCGCCCCCTGCTGTGAAGTCCTGAAGAACCACCGTTAGCTCACAACCTCCAGAGAGCTGGGAGAGAGACATAGAGAGACACAGAGAGAGCGTTAGCTCACAACCTCCAGAGAGCTGGGCGAGAGACATAGAGAGGCACAGAGAGAGAGAGATAATTTACCACCTCCAAAGAGCTGGGCGAGAGAGACAGTGCCCTGCACCATTGAATACAAGGTATATTGAACACCTGTACCGGTATTCACTTTAGTTACATGAGCTGTTCTTTTTCAATCTACACCAAATCTCTTAAACAAAGCCGAACTACAAGCTCACAATGTGTTGCGATGCAACGCAATGTGAGCTTGTGGTCAAATGGCCAAGAGATACAGACGCCCCAGAGCCGAAGGAGGCGTCTACCTTTCTATATGTCTGTGGAGCTACAGACGCCCCAGAGCCGAAGGAGGCGTTTACCTTTCTATGTCTGTGGAGATACAGACGCCCCAGAGCCGAAGGAGGCGTTTACCTTTCTATGTCTGTGGAGATACAGACGCCCCAGAGCCGAAGGAGGCGTTTACCTTTCAGTGTCTGTGGAGCTACAGACGCCCCAGAGCCGAAGGAGGCATCTACCTTTCTATGTCTGTGGAGATACAGACGTCCCAGAGCCGAAGAAGGCGTCTACCTTTCTATGTCTGTGGAGATACAGACGCCCCAGAGCTGAAGGAGGCGTCTACCTTTCTATGTCTATGGAGATACAGACGCCCCAGAGCCGAAGGAGGCGTCTACCTTTCAGTGTCTATGGAGATACAGACGCCCCAGAGCTGAAGGAGGCGTCTACCTTTCTATGTCTATGGAGATACAGACGCCCCAGAGCCGAAGGAGGCGTCTACCTTTCTATGTCTATGGAGATACAGACGCCCCAGAGCTGAAGGAGGCGTCTACCTTTCAGTGTCTATGGAGATACAGACGCCCCAGAGCCGAAGGAGGCGTCTACCTTTCAGTGTCTATGGAGATACAGACGCCCCATAGAGCCGAAGGAGGCGTCTACCTTTCTATGTCTATGGTTCTCCCTATATCACACGCTTGCTCTCTCTCTGTTTGTGCACACACCCTGTTTAACCATTAATCGAACACACACACACACACCCTCTGTTTAACCATTAATCAAACACCACACACACACACACACACACACACACACACACACACACACACACACACACACACACACACACACACACACACACACACACACACACACACACACACACACACACACACACACACTCTCTAACCATTAATCATGCACACTTGAACTCTGAATCCAACACAACACAGATGACATGGTGATGGAAGATAACTATACAATCTATTAAAACCAAGCATGTTTGCTACTACGTGACATATTTACAACCTATAATGATTTTCACACACATTTTTAGCGCGCGGACTACGTTTAAAACGAGTTGACACTGTCCGGATATGTCATCTTAAATGAGACTAGTTCTGTAATCAAAACCAGCTGTGTTTGAACTTTGGAGGAACGCGCATGCAGCGATGGGAATAAAACAGGTGAATGAAATACGGATTATTTTGCGTCATTACGTAAATCACGCAGCGTAGTTTTCCTTCAAAGGAAGTCACTATAAAAGTGGCTCCTTATGGACTTTGGACGTAAAAGAAAAATACGCCACGAATGGAAATGTTCCCACTGTTTTTGGCATCTATTGTTAGGTTATAGCCCATATTATATGACGACCACAGATTATGCTCTGAAAGGGCCATGGAAAAACAAAGCTTTTTTCTTTAAGGTAACATTAAATCAGTGTAACAGTGTTTACTCACTCGGCTGCTCTCCTTGGAAAGTTTAAAATTCATCCACTTGGGCATCTGTCTGTCTGTCTGTCTGTCTGTCTGTCTGTCTGTCTCAGACTCTCTGTCAATGTTTGTGTCAATATCGTCTCTCTCTCTCTCTCTCTCTCCCTCTCTCCTCCCTTCCTGTCTTCGCCACAGACTGAGACACGCCTTCTCTCTCTCTAGTTCACTTACTACCTCACACACACACACACACACACACACACACACACACACACACACACACACACACACACACACACACACACACACACACACACACACACACACACACACACACACACACACACACACACAGCTTTGTGTCTGTTTGGAAAGGGCATGTCACTGTGTGTCCATGTCCGTGTCCATGTGCGTGCACATATTTATTTTCCTCTCACTCAATGGCAGTCAGTGACATTCTAAATCACTTTCAGAAGCCCTTGTTTATTTCTATCGTGAGAGAGAGAGAGAGAGAGAGAGAGAGAGAGAGAGAGATAGAGAGAGAGTCATATGACCAACAGATGGTTGTAGTAGCATTTCGTTGTGAATGAGCTGATTCATTCACTCACACTCACACACACACACACACACACACACACACACACACACTTTTGTTGCGGGACCTATAGAACGCTCTTTCTTAAGCCCTAACCACACCAGAGGGTCGCCGTGCAACTTCTTGCAACCATTATTCCCAATGGCAGTTGCAAGGAGGTGGTTTGTCTTGTGGTTTGTCTTGTTGCAAGGAGTTGAGAGTAGTTGCATTGGTGTGGTTTGTGTTGTTTCAAGGAGTTGAGTAGTTGCATTGGTGTGGTTTGTGTTGTTGCAAGGAGTTGAGTAGTTGCATTGGTGTGGTTTGTGTTGTTTCAAGGAGTTGAGTAGTTGCATTGGTGTTTTTTGTGTTGTTGCAAGGAGTTGAGTAGTTGCATTGGTGTGGTTTGTGTTGTTGCAAGGAGTTGAGTAGTTGCATTGGTGTGGTTTGTGTTGTTTCAAGGAGTTGAGTAGTTGCATTGGTGTGGTTTGTGTTGTTTCAAGGAGTTGAGTAGTTGCATTGGTGTGGTTTGTGTTGTTTCAAGGAGTTGAGTAGTTGCATTGGTGTGGTTTGTGTTTCAAGGAGTTGAGTAGTTGCAGCTGGTGTGGTTTGGGCCTAAAACAACGGTTTGGGTCATAGGCACATTTGTAAACGTGCCTTTTTACATACAATTTCTTTAAGTGATTCAAATGATCCCTGGCTAATATAAGTCCTCTAGAGAGAACAGAAGTCCTGACGTCACTCGCTCATCCCCTGGGTCACGGAAGTCATTTCTCTGTGGAGAATAACATTGGCTCATCTTAGAATCGTCTCATATAATAAGTCATTTCTCTATGGAGAATAGCGTTGGCTCATCTTAGAATTGTCTCATATAAGCAATGTGGTCAAAAAAATAAACAAACTGTCTCTGTGATATTGTCGGGGAGGAGTCTCTGTATCGTTTACGAAATTGAAGTTGTAGAACGCTATAAATACTCGTTCTTGACAACAAACTCTGCCTTGATTCTCTCTCATGTTGCCTCTACATTAAAAAAAATAGTCCAGCAGCGTCTTTTTTTTCTGAGGGAAATGCGTTCTTTTAATGTCTCGTCTGTAATGATGACTCTTTTCTATAGAAGTTTAATTTAATCTGTTCTCATGTTTTGTATGGTTGCCTGGTACGGGGATCTGACCCTGGCTTACAAGAACAGGCTCAGCAACCATGTCAAAGTGGCCAGTAAGATTTCTGGGAGAACCCAAGCCCAACTCATAGACCTGTTCAAGAGGCAGATTTAAGAGAGACTCCTCCCTCCTGGAGGTCTCGGATCAGCCACTTCGGTCTGATTCTGAACTGTTGCCCTCAGGTCGTCGGCTGAGGGTGTCCACTACAAAGACTAACTGCTTCAAACTATCCTTTGTCCCGGCTGCTATTCAGCTGCTGATCAACAGCAGATAGCACTTTATTCTTGCCTCTGCACAGATTGCACTTTTTGACTGACTTTGCTACTATTGAATGTCATGAATTATCTGTCTCTAGTGCCCTATTCTTAGGTCTTCTATATTTAAGTGTTTTGACTGTTGTTTGTTGTGTGTATTGTTTTACTATTACGTGGCTGCAAACCAATTTCCCGCAAGGGACAATAAAGCTAACCTTGGACCTTGGACAGACATTTATACAGTCTGTTTCTGGGGAACATGTTCAGTAATTCTATGGCGGTTGTGGCGTTACATTTCCACTAAAGAAAAATATAATTGAAAGATGCAGGTAGGGGTGAGGATTATACATTAGACAGAGGCCCTTACACTCGAGAAAAACATTGAATACCGCACTAATACTACCACTATGATAATACTACCACTCTACATTGTGGTATTTTATACATAAACTGACTTTTAGTTAAGTTACAAAAAACACTGAAATGACACGAAACCACACACACGTCACAGATGCGCACACACACGTCACAGAGCAGTGACGCTGTGATGGCTTCTTAATGACGTGTGTACAAACAAGGAAGTGGACACCATACTCACATGCGCGCACACACCCACACACGCAAATGCACTCACCCACACACACACACACACACACACACACACAAATGCACCCACACACCCACTGTCACTTTAGCTGGTGTGAAACCATATAAAAGCAAAACAACTGGGCCAGTCATGTTCCATCACAGTCTATTTTGAGACACAGACAGACAGAATTATGGTATACCAAACCACTCACCACAACACACACACAATCTACGCGCACACACGTAGTGGAACAACTGACTTGGCCGAGGCTGAACTGTTATTACAGCACGCACACGCACACACACACACACACACACACACACACACACACACACACACACAGAGAGAGAGCGAGAGAGAGATTACATTTGAGCCATTTAATGTGAGCCTGTCACTATGCATGGGACATGGTGTGTGTGTGCGTGTGTGCGTGTGTGTGTGTGTGTGTGTGTGTGTGTGTGTCTGTGTGTGTGTCATATTTTGTCAACCAAAACATTTCAAACTACTATTACTATGACTAAAACTAGAGCAATTGCTGTCAGATTGAACTCAACACGATGTTGAAACGACAAGACACGTTTTACAGAAAACTGTTCCGTTAACCCATTCTGGGCGGGAACCCCTATTTGTATCTTACCCCCTCAGGCCGGGCACCCATATTTGGGTTCTGTACAGTATGTACAGTATTCAAAAATGTAAAAAAAAATATTCTGCTATATCAATATTTTAAGTTTTTCAGAAACCTTAGGTCAGGATTTAGAGGCGTTTTTAGAATCGGCCTTAGGCCTGAATGGGTGACGCCCTCAGGCCTAAATGGCAGAGGTCATCAGAGGTCATCAGAGGTCATGTCCGTACATTGACAGTATGTATGTAGGCTAGCCGCTACTTTACAAAAACAAGTTCTTAAAGTTTTAATGATTAACTGCTATTGCGCGCGCGAGCACGCACACCTCTGGGAGAAGATACAAAGAATCAAAGTGGAAGTACATCAGATTTAAAAAATCGTTTGTACCAGCATCAACTAAGATGTTGAACGAGGCTCTGAAACAGCAGTAACTGTGTGAGGCTAGATTATCCACATCATGTGTGCAATTGTGTAATGTTGTGTCTTCCTCTGTAATGTATTTTTTGTTGTCATTGATGTTTTATGTGTGGCTGTAGCTGGGGTGAAAGCCCAAGACAAATTTTAGAATAGTGTTCTGTGTGGTGTTAGCATGAAGCTAACAGTCGTACCTCGTCGCTGTCCATAGTGTTCTGTGTGGTGTTATCATGAAGCTAACAGTCGTACCTCGTCGCTGTCCATAGTGTTCTGTGTGGTGTTAGCATGAAGCTAACAGTCGTACCTTGTCGCTGTCCATAGTGTTCTGTGTGGTGTTAGCATGAAGCTAACAGTCGTACCGTGTCGCTGTCCATAGTGTTCTGTGTGGTGTTAGCATGAAGCTAACAGTCGTACCTTGTCGCTGTCCATAGTGTTTTGAGACGTCCGCGAGGCGATGGACACGGTGTCTGTCTGGCTGTCCTCGTCCTCACCGCCATCCCTGAAACACGCACACACACACACACACACACACACACGCACACGCACACGCACACACACACACACACATTTTAACCATGTAATTATGTCCACATAAAGGAGAAACATACAAGGACTAAAATATTATAGGTGTGTTTACCAATGTGTTCATTCACAAAATCATGACTGACAATGATAACAGAGAAAGTGTGTGTGTGTGTGTGTGTGTGTGTGTGTGTGTGTGTGTGTGTGTGTGTGTGTGTGTGTGTGCGTACCTCCTCATGCTCCTGGGTTTGGACAGCGTTTTGGGCAGGTGTAGAGGCTCCTTTAGCGCCCCCTTCATGTGAGTCATCCTCTCCTGTATCACCTCCCTGACGCTCTTGATCCACTCCTGTTTGGCCTCCATGCTGGAAGCCTGGGCACCATGGCAACCATCACAAACATTATTATGACCATATATGGCAACCGTCACAAACCGTAAACAGGGGGCGGGGCTGAGAATTACTACAGGGCGGGGGAGGGGTATTTTGTATTTTTAAAGATGGAGTGCCACAATTTTTGTATTTTTCCAGTTTTTCATGTGTCTATGAGGTGACAGTACTTCATTAGACACCCTGGAGTCATTTTTATGTGCAATGGTGTATTCACTTTGGCCCTCATTTATCAACTCGGTGTACACCAGAATATGGGTGCAAGCCGGAATTACCGCAAATTTACCATTTACCATTTCCGCAAAACCTTGAACGTCAGGTCGGGAGCTGTCGTAGGCTTTGTCCTCACCTATTTGTCTGTCGTACACAAGCGGAGCAGCATTGTCTGAACTGCTGACATGCTGTCACAGGCATCTAAACATATGTTTTCACTCCTAAAATGTATAAAACTAATAATACATGTGAAATGTATGTTTAGCACTAGAAGGTCTGAAGAAAAAAGGGAAAAAGTAGCAAGTGCTTAAATTCATATTTAGAAAATGTTTCAGATGTCAACATTTTCTGAGATGATAGAATGGTGATGGTTGATGATGGTCATGGAAGAGGAACCTTCTGAAACATTCCTGGGCAAAGATAATTAACTTCAAAATATCAAAAAAACGGTCAAAATGACCTCTCAGACCTTCTAGTGTTTTAAAGGTATATTCAGTGATTTCACTTAATTCAAATATCACTTATTTTTTTGTTTTGTTGTGATAATCCTCCCTACTATAGAGTGTGCTGGCCATATAAGGAGTTCCTCCCTGTCCCCAGTTAACCCCTGGGGGTCAAAAAACCTTAGGTTTCGTTTTTGACTCTCTATCCTGATTGGACGAAAGGCTGGGTCCCACAGCCAAAAACGAAACCTAGTTTTTTGAGTGAAATCACTGAATATACCTTTAAAGGAATGTAATATGAAATTGGTAGGATATTTCCAAGTGGGCAAGCAATTAAAATTGCGCAATTATAAACAATAATGTGCTTAAGCCATTTAAACAGTGTTTTGCATATAGGGCACATACCGGGATCTACAGCCATGTCTTTCTCGCGTTTCTCGGGATAAACCCGACGCGCTCCAATGCCAATAAATGTGACTGCAGAGCCAGCGCAAATGGGGACCGCATCCGCATCTATTAGGTAGGCTTACCCAGCCAGCCCACCACCAGTAGCCTACCACCAGTAGCACATAAGGTTTAGGCAGGGAGGCAATCTAATATACAGTATAGACTGTCACTAAACGTGCATGGTCACGACAGTGACAGAGACAGAAAGAACAGGAGGAGGAGATGCAGCTATTTGCAAAACAGCATTTGTCACGGGCTGTGCGCGTCCAAACTCATTCCAATGACGTTGGATGTTATTTAATCAATGCTTCACAGATTCACAGGTTCAGGTTTTCGTTCACTAATCTTGTTGTATATTAAATTAATAAAGACTTTTGTATTAATTGTATACAACTAACAACACACAGTGACAGTTGCTTGCAAGTATGTGCATGCGCGTCACTGCGTGTGTGGACATGACAGCCAGACAAGCGAGGCGAGATGGAAACAGTTTAGGGTAGGCCTACAGCTATTATTTAATTCATGCATGTGTTCGTTCTTTATTTATTTATGATACAACACACCAGTTGGGCTTGCAAGTTGCGTGTGCGCGTCTGTGTGTGTGTGTATGAGAGTGTGTGTGGGGGGGGGGGGTCATGTTTTAAGGTGGAAAATAATCACGGCACTCCATCTTTAAACTGTTTAAATGCCAAAACCGTAATCGTAATCGTAACCGTAACCGTAACCGTAACCGTAGACGTCTTTGCAATGGGTGCCAAGGCCGACAAGACTTTCTTTTTTTATAATGGGAGAATTGGCACTCAGAGCCTAAACTGGTGACCACCAGGTGGCACTGAAGGAGTTATACACAGGTTTAATGTTTGTCTTTAGTTCTATGTTTGTTTTGTAAACAAAATGTACGTCATAATGTGTCATTTACGTCATATTGTATCTTTATTGTTAACACCACGATTGCCCGGGGTTATTTAATCCATTAAATCATAGCGCCCAGCGATTTATAGCAGCGGAGCACATTTAGCGACAGACATTTAGTGACTGGCTGAAGTAGCTTGATGTAGCCAAAACAATCGACAACAACGGGATCGAGGTATGATAAATTCTAACGCGACTATAGCAACGGGACCGCGGTGGGTCGTCTAACACATAATCTTTTCTTAAAATTGGATGGAATGATTTAGATCAAGAGTTATTAACGTTTTAAGATTTTCGATCTCGTCGGCTAAAATGGGGGAGAACATTTTCGATGACATCCCACCGGAAAATAACATTGAATGTTGCGCAACAGACGCTCCCAGCCTGTGCAGCGATGCGATCGGTTTTGATATCAATAATAATTTGAATGGCGTCCCAGGCCTATACTCTAAACCTATCATTCCTGTTGGATGTGTGAGTGAACATAAAGACTCTATACCTTGAGTACCGTCTTGTTGTCCGAGCTGGGGGTTCTCCCTGACCACAGAGCAAACTTACAGGGGTCTCCTTCAATGTGCTCCGTCACCCCCAGGTCTGACGTCTGGAGAGGGAGGGGGACAATGTCCCGTTATTACTACAATATTGTGAGAGTTGAACCCCACAGCACTACAACACTCTCTCTCTCTCTCTCTCTCTCTCAATTTCAAAAGGCTTTATTGGCATGATAAAATATGTTCTACATTGCCAAAGCATACATACAACAAAACAAATGTCAACATTGCGCACACAGAGACAACAACAAACATCTCTCTCTCTCCCCCTCTCTTCCCCCTCTCTCTCTCTCTCTCTCCCCCTCTCTTCCACCTCTCTCTCTCTCTCTCTCCCTCTCTCTTCCCCCCCCTCTCTCTCTCTCTCTTTCTCTATCCCCATCTCCCTCCCTCTCTCCCTGTCTCTCTATGTCTCTCACCCACCAGCAGGGTGGTCTCTCTCTCTCTGTCTCTCTATGTCTCTCTCTCACCAGCAGGGTGGTCTTGTACTGGTACTTGGTCCTGCCGGCAGAGTCTTTGATCTCCTTGCTGAAGACGAGCGACATCTCGAACAGGAAGAGGCGTCGCTCGCGTCCCTTCCTGATCAGAGACTTTGGGTCCCACACCTGGAAGCTGTCCTGTAGCAGCAGCTCCCCCTGGAGGTCAGGGTTCACGTCCAAACCTGGGGGGGGGGGGGGGCAGGTCAGAGGTCAAAACCTGAAGGACGAGAGGTCACAGGATGTGAGTGTGTGTGTGTGCGTGCGTGTTACCTTCCAACAGTGCGACGTGCATGGCATCGTTAGCTCTCTTTGGAACTCCAAGCATGACCTCCAGACCATCCTTGATCTCACCTTTACCCTCCTCACAACACGACAACAACTCCTGGAGAGGAGAGGACAGCCTTATTGTCACAACTTAAAGGCGTAGTGAAATGAAAAATGTGCTTTTAAGTGGTGCGACCACTTCTTTAAGTGACTATGTGGGTGTGTGTGTGGGTGGGTGGGTGGGTGGGTGTGTGTGTGGGTGGGTGGGTGGGTGGGTGGGTGCCTGCCTGCCTGCTTGGCTGGCTGGCTGGGTATGAGCCACCTGTGCGCAACCTAACACACGCACACACACGCACATCTTAACTGTATATATGATGATTTAGAGTGTGCCAGTACAGTGACAGTACAGTACAGTACAGTACAGTAGAGCAGTGTTTCCCAATAGACTCTAACGACCCTCGGCCATTGAAATGTTAATGCTTAGATGCATCCAGAAGACGCTACATTTCGCTCCCTCCAGAAAGACTGGATCGCGCAGAGCGCATATGCACGTAGACAGCAGACACATACAGTCCTACATGTCCCGACCCAAACACTGAGGAGGTAAAGTAAACGTGACGTTGTTGTGATTAAACATAATGTGCCACGAAAAATAGCTGTCCAAAATAGCTGTCCATAGATTCCTGTGGGTCTTGGATAACAGAACATTTACATGATATTCAGTGTGTGTGCATTACCTTCAGCAGTAGCTGGTATTTGGTGATCCTCTGTACAGGTTTGATGAGGTAGGAGGAGATGGAGTTAGCCAGACCATGTCTCTGTTGAATGTCCTGTTGCGCGCACACACACACACACACACACACACACACACACACACACACACACACACACACACACACACACACACACACACACACACACACACACACACACACACACACACACACACACACACACACACACACACACACACACACACACACACACACACACACACACAGATTTCAGAGGGAACACTGAATGCCATGATGAAATGTCACCATCTGCTGGCGAACATTTGAAACACTCCTGATAATATGAGCGGGAAGACCACAACCTTTTTTTGGGCTAGTTCTCAGAGGAGCACCTGCACACTAGTTTGATTTCTATCAGTCTACTTCCAGGACGTAGATAGACATTATTTTGTAGTCTGTGACACCAGAGCTCTGAGGCTTTGCTTCTTGGACATTTTGACGAGTGTCTGCTCAAGGTTCAAGGTTCAGCTTTATTGTCAGCAATACCAGTTACAGAGTCAAAGGCACGTGAACTTCCTTGTGCGTTAAAAACCCATACAACAGCTACAGTCCAGTGTCAGGTAATCTATGTAAAAACTAAGTGCTTAAAACTGCAATCTCTAATTCTGGCTGTAATGCAGCAGAATGAACAATCTCACAATTTCACAATCTCTTATCTATTACACTATCTAACTATTGCACAATCTCTGAACTGAATGCTATATAGAGTCTGGAACTACACCTCCTGAATGCTATCTGGAACTACACCTCCTGAATGCTACATAGTCTGGAACTACATCTCCCAAAATCCCAGTAAGGAAGATGGCATTTTAGTTCACAAAAATATATTTTAAAATATCTTTTCATTTAATTATTATTTTTTGCTAAGCAGCAAGCTATATTTACAACATGCTTATCGGATTTATATTGATATGTGACCTACCGTGAATGTTGAGACAGTCATTGGATTATTAATTATACATTTTCGGTTTTTCTTTCATGTCGTATGAAAGCAGGGAATCACAGCTTCAAATTGACATATTGGATGTTCAGTTTGACCCACCAGTTTTAGAGATATGGCTTACAGAGTAATGTCTTGCAGAAAACAGCGAGTTGAGAAAACAGGCTTGAACAGTTTTTCTCCTCTCCTGAACAGCTAAGTCTTACCACTGTCTCTGTATTAAAAAAGTGTCACAGGCCCAGGCCGTAGCGTAACGGTCTGGGCACCGGACTGGTAATCCAGTCGCAGTGTGCCGCGGGTTCGACTCCCGGACCCGACACGGCCTTTACTGCATGTCATCCCCCCATCTCTCTCCCGTTTCCTGTCAGCCTACTGTCTGTCCCTTCAAAAATCAATAAAAGGCGTAAGCCGCAAAAAAATATCTTAAAAAAAAAAAAAAAAAAGTGTCACATACAGTATATTAGGATAACTGTAAATACAAAACCCAAGTGGGGAGGAGTCTCCACTTCCGCTTTATATTTTACTCATGATCAGAGCTTCCGTTGCTCCAGACTGAATGACGGAAGCATTTGGAAATTACGAGAGGCAACAGTCTGACAACACAAGACTACAGCGGCCTCAGCTCTCGGCATTGGATGCAAAACTGCATCCAGTGCGTTTGCGTTTTGAGGTCCCGGCCGCGTTCTTACATTATAGAATTCAGACAACAGCAGTTATGATTGTTGGGAATTACCATGAGTAGTTTGGCTACAACCCACCCAGAACACAAAGACAGAAAGACCTAGTAGTGTAGAGCGAAAATAGGCTTTAAAGTGGCCACATGTCAGAGTTATGATATAGGCCAGGGGTGGGCAACTAGCGGCCCCCGGTAGGCCACATGCGGCCCCCCACATTCACTTAATGGGGCCCGCATGTTAATATCAGAATAGTGATATAGTATTGATTTCAGCTGTTACAATTCCAAACCCGCTTTAATTACTTCATGACTAGTATCAAATGACTAGTATTCAAATGTTATTGTCTTTTTGTGTCCAATGTAGTTATGTTAACAGTTCATAAAGTTAACATAACTATAACTAAATGCATTTGAAATTCAATAAAAAAAGGTTACTTTTCAGGATTCCAATTAAAAAATAGCAAAAGAATATTCAGGTATTCAATTAAAATATAGCAAAAATAGCTGATCTACAGGCTCAAATCGTGTTGCATTGTGGCGCGTTTTGAGCATGTAGATCATCTATTTTTTTCTACAGTAATATGCTGAGGCCCTCTGGAGTGAGTGTGGAAATATATTGGCCCTCGCCATCGTCAAAGTTTCCCACCCCTGATATAGGCAGTAATAGGTTAGGTGGTTTCCTCCCAACAGCAGAGATATACAATATCGCTCTACAAGACCATACGGTGTTCTCACATCAAAGAAGGTTCCAGCATGTTCCAGGATCAGTTGACTGGAGTCCGGCTTGTTTTTACAGTAGCTCACATACATGTGGAACTTGTCAGCCTGAGAACACACAACATATGGTTTGTGATTAGAACATACATGTTACAAGCATGTTATCAAGCTTGGGCGACGCGCCCTAGTCATGTTATTATTGATATTATTATTAGTAGTAGTAGCATTCTTTGAATCAGTATCATTATTTTGTTATCTTTAGGCCTACTGTAATTATCACTATTACCAATATTATTCACATCTTAGTTCTGCTAGCTAAGCTCAATTGGTAGCTTCTAGGAAGGTGTTGTGAGTGGCGACCCGCAGTGTTGATTTCATTGACGAAAAATGTTCGTCGATAAAAACGACATCAAAACTAAATGAAAACTAAGCCATGATGACTAAAACTAAGAATAAATATACTGTCAATTTCGTCAACAAAATAAATACTAGGCTAAAATGTTAGACGCATTGTGAGCTTGTAGATCTGCTATTTTCAGCAAGTGTAAAATCAGCCATTACGCCGTCATCAAGCTCCGCCAAAATACATTTTAGTCGACAAAATCAACTGTAGATTTAGTCCACTAAAATCGCAACACTTAGTTGACTAAAACTAACACTAAAATATTGCAGCTGACTAAAATATGACTAAAACTAAATAAAGTTTCAGTCCAAAGACTATGACTAAAACTCAAATAGAAATTTGCTGCCAAAAACAACACTGGTATTGCTTTTTTCTTTTGTTTTACCATTATGTTTTTACAATGTATACATCTGCAAATAAACTAAACTAATCTAAACTAAGCCTGAGAACATACAACATAAATGTTATTAGAACATAGTATATATGTTATAAGCCTAAAGAACATTGGATGTATGGGGCTGTCAATCAGAGAGGACCTTTCTGTGTGGATGTATGGGCTGTCAATCAGAGAGGACTTTTCTGTTTGGATGTATGGGGCTGTCAATCAGAGAGGACTTTTCTGTTTGGATGTATGGGCTGTCAATCAGATAGGACTTTTCTGTTTGGATGTATGGGCTGTCAATCAAATAGGACTTTTCTGTTTGGATGTATGGGCTGTCAATCAGATAGGACTTTTCTGTTTGGATGTATGGGGCTGTCAAGGCCAGAAAGTAGTTTTTTGCCACTCAGTAGGCGTTCCCGCATAACTTCCGGGTATGATGATGATGTCAAATGCATACCCTCTATTAGCGAAACCATTCTGAATCAATAAAAAAAAACATCACGTCAATCTAGGGCTGTCCCCGACTAAGGATTTGTATAGTCAACTGATAGATGAATACATTTGCTGTTAGTCGACTAATAGTCGACTGAGCAAAAAAAAAATATATATATATATTATTATTATTTTTTGCCCCAAAGAATTGTATATAAAAATACAATATTTACAAAAATATACAAAAATATTGTATTATTCCACTAGGTCTGTGGGGGACATAAACACATTTGAACATTCTGACTGTTCAAATCTTCTTTTTTAACAACTGAGAGGCTTGTCATTAGCCAGATGTAGCACAGCAGGTGAGATTGAGATTCTGGAGTCTATCAGGCCAGCGCACTGTGCGATTCAAGTCACAGGCAGTGGCACATTGCCACACAGGCAGACACACTCCACATGCACATTGGAGATTTGAACAGTCAGAATGTTCAAATGTGTTTATGTCCCCCACAGACCTAGTGGAATAATACAATATTTTTGTAAATATTGTATTTTTATATACAATGTTTTGGGGCAAAAAAAAAAATATATATATATATATATTTTTTTTTATGAACATCGACTAAGAGGTGGTCAGTCGACTGAGACCCGTTCCGATCGATTAGTCGACTATTCGACTAATCGAGGTCAGCCCTACGTCAATCACCTCAACGGCAGGAGTAGACAATAGGAAATATCGCGTTTACCATGCCACTGGCAGCCAATGAGTTTTAATAACAATAACAGTCAATTAATTAGAAGGAGGCGGAACCTCCGTAGTCCATACCCATGTGACGAAGCAGTGTCCCACGTCCTCTGGTAGCTGCTCATAGTTCACCAACTCCTTCAGGAAGACACTGTAACACAAAATTGTGTTTGTCATGAATTTGTCAGCAGTCGAGTTGTCTTTGTCATGAGGCTTAGGCCTCAATCACACCTATACACAGGGTTGGGAGGGTTACTTTTAAAAAGGAATCCCCTACAGTTACAAGTTACTTGCTAAAAAATGTAGTCAGTAACGTAATCCCGATTACTCCATTTAAAAAGTAACTACAAGTTACTTTCAGTTATTTTTGGATTACTTTTAAGTAAAACTCAATTTAATTAGATAATACAAGTTTTACCATTGATAGACAAGAATGTTGAGCCTATGAAGGACAACTGAAATAAGGTCATTTAATTGTTAAGAATTTGACCTCTGAACAGTTACATTACTGTAGAGTCATTGTGTCAACTTATAACAGATCATAAGAAAAATGCATCTTGACCTACAGAACCATTTTGATTGTTTGATTGACCAACCAACAACTTTGACAACCAACAACTTGACAACCAACAACTCCATCCATGTGTGGTCAAAGTGGCAAATAAAAACTATTTTTGCCATTCCTGGCTGACACTCATTTAGATAGACATGGCATGAGCTTAAAACATTGACTAGACAGTAAAGACTCATTTATATAGTCTACAAAGAACTCAGCCCTATACAATTATATTTATACCACGTAGGCTACTCTTTAAATAAAAAGCCTCATTGTATTTGACCTAAAAGACAAGACTGCGCTACCCATTATTTATCCCCAATCCAATATATCATAATATGCTCTCCTATCTAGTGTCTCTGCAGTGTTGCCTGGTCTGATTATTATAAGCCACATTGGGCTTATTTTTCTGAAGTTGCTTGTAAATAATGGTAGAACGGTTGTGAGCTTGTAGATCGTCTATTTTCAAATAGCCAACATATATAAATATGCACATTGTTTAATGGACGATATTATATAGCTTTGAAGTGCTCGTGTGGCCTTTTATAGTCGCTTTTTTGGGCTTGTTTTCATAGACCTGGTTGCTTATTTCTCTCGCAAATTGGCAACACCGCCCTGACGCAGCAGCAACCTCCACTGTGAGGATTTTACACAGAGTCAGAGAGGTGCGCGCTGCGCTCAACTCCAATCCATTCCGTTTGGTGTTATAATAATTTATAACTTGTTTGTAAAATTAATGAGGGGAAGGGGAGAATGTAATCCTCATGTAACCCCCGTTACAACACCCCCGTTACTGTAATCCAGATTACACATTTTAAAATGTACTCTAAGACGTTACAGTTACGTTTTTTTTTTACTCTGATTACAGTAACGGATTACATGTAATCCGTTACTTCCCAACCCTGCCTATACATCTTGCATACAACAATGTTGCATGCAAGATGTAAGCAAGTTGTAAGTGTCATGGCCGCCCCAATGCATTTCCAATGGAAGTCACATGGTTTGATACAACATTTTTGTTTGATGCGGGGGAGGGGGGCACAACACAGCCATCAAACAAAAATGTTGTATCAAACCATGTGACTTCCATTGGAAATGCATTATGACACTTACAACTTGCATGCACCATTGTTGGAAATTCTTCGTTCTTCCTCGTTCTGCAAGGGGGCGGGGCTGCAACGCTCTATAGAAGTGCATTTACAGCCACAACACCAGAGGGAGCTAGTAACACCAGCGGCCTGGCAGTGTGTGTGTGTGTGTGTGTGTGTGTGCGTGCGCGGTCTCACTTGCTGTGGAAGTCATAAATATCCTGGATGTTTCCAAAGATGATGTTCTCCTTGTTGACGATTCCTGCTGGAGTCTCGTCCACTCCACTGGACATCTCCCACAGGTAGGTCTGGTTCACACACACACACACACACACACACACACACACACACACACACACACACACACACACACACACACACACACACACACACACACACACACACACACACACACACACACACACACACACACACACACACACACACACACACACAATAACCTTGTCTTAACCATCACACTGACTCCTATGTGTTAGTAACTATATAACCTTGTCTTAACAACAATAATAATAATAATAATAATAATAATAATACCTCCAGACATTCGTGGAGATCTCTGACATAGGTCTTCTCTGTCTGCAGCAACTCTGCCATGATGAACCTACACACATGCGCACGCACACACGCACGTACACACACACACATTTACAGATCTTTATATCAAATCAAATAATTAAAATGATCAAATAATATTTATTTCTGAGCGTTACTCCGTCACATGAACTTTGTATTTCTAATAAACAACAAACTGTGACGTGGCCCTGTGTCACATTCCTTTCCTCCTCAGGAGGGTGTCACCTATAGGGCTCTCACTTCTAGTGACTTTTACTCCACTAGTTGTTTAAAACACATTCGTACATTTAAAAACTGTGTACATTTGTTGACTATAATGTAGCATTCCATCTGAACTTGAAGCCTACAAAAACTGAAAAGAACTAGTCAACTAGTACCAACCTAGGTGTCGGGGGCGGGGTCGGCATATACCCTTACTGAGCTGCATTAAAGACACTTGCCTTGTGTCTGACACCTGACTTTGATGGATGTGTTCTGCCCCCCTCCCCCCATCAAACAAAATGTTTGGTCAAACCATATGGGCTTCCATTGGAAATGCATTGGAGCGGCCATTATACACAGACACAAGACAGGTGTCTTGAATGTGTGAACGCAGCCCAGTAAGGGCATATGTCAACCCCACCCGCTCACCTCCGCCCCCCCCCCCCCCCCCCCCCTGGTGCTGCGGCCATCTTGGATCCTAAACACAATACAAACAATTGAAGAGGGATGGGGCCGAGTATTCATTGATTCAGTTCACTAAAGTGAACATCACTAGAACTCTTTCTTTCTTTCCTTCTTTCTTTAGAAAGAAAACTCACTCTTTTTTTCGGGCTGACTTCCTCTTCTCCTCGTTGACCTCATGGTTGGGGTCTCGCAGCTTGACTTCCTGTTCGTCTGTCAGACTGACTTCCTGTTGGTCCGTCAGACTGACTTCCTGTTGGTCCGTCAGACTGGCAGGGATGACGTCTAACTCCAAGTCCTTGTCCTGGACGTGCACGCACACACACACACACACACACACACGCACACACAAACAATTTCTTTACAGTACATATTTATTCTCGGTTCTCGGTTTTCCTGCTGAGCTGTGACGTCATGTGGGTCAACCAATAGAGTGTCGCAGTCCCGCCCTCTCGAGAGACCTGGAAAATAATTCCCGTTCATTTTCCTCATAGCCTTTTCAAAAAGTATTTATTTAAAGACGTTTACGCCGCGGACAAAGCCAACTCTTGTCGTGACAAATCAATAATTACACACCTTTTTTGTTGATTTTCATCTTTGTAATTATTTGTTTGGTCCAAAATATTGTGTTTATTGTCATGATTTGTCACGACTCGAGTTGGCTTCGTACGACACTTTAAAGGTCTTTAAATAAATACTTTTTGAAATGTCTATGGGGAATATGCATTGGGAATTATTTCCTGGGCCTGGCGTCGTCATGAAAGGGGGCGGGACTGCGACGCTCTATAGGAAGACAGAGGGAGCTGTGATGTCATCACGGAGATTAGAGCTACTCAAGCCCACACTGTTTCTCCAGGAACAGTATTTTATAGTTATTGAGGGGAGCTGTCCCCTCTAACGCCTGCTTCTCCAGGATGTATGGATGTATGTAACTAAAGTACGTTTCAAGGTTGGTATAAGAGAGCTCTAGGACTCAGCAGTCAAACCCAGACAGACAGCAGAGAGCTCTAGGACTCAGAGCAGTCGTACCCAGACAGACAGCAGAGAGCTCTAGGACTCAGCAGTCATACCCAGACAGAGAGCTCTAGGACTCAGCAGTCAAACCCAGACAGACAGCAGAGAGCTCTAGGACTCAGCAGTCAAACCCAGACAGACAGCAGAGAGCTCTAGGACTCAGAGCAGCAGTCGTACCCAGACAGAGAGCTCTAGGACTCAGAGCAGCAGTCATACCCAGACAGAGAGCTCTAGGACTCAGAGCAGCAGTCATACCCAGACAGAGCTCTAGGACTCAGAGCAGCAGGCCTACCCAGACAGAGAGCTCTAGGACTCAGAGCAGCAGTCGTACCCAGACAGAGCTCTAGGACTCAGAGCAGCAGTCGTACCCAGACAGAGAGCTCTAGGACTCAGAGCAGCAGTCGTACCCAGACAGAGAGCTCTAGGGCTCAGAGCAGCAGTTGTTCAGAGAATAAAATAGAGTGCATGTTGCGTCCCAAAACGAAGTTTATAGTTAAGTGACGCAATAAAACAACGACCTCTGCCTCCACGGGATGGCACTACTGTACCACTGTACTGTTTTTTATTCTAGTTATTTTTTTTTGCTAGCTTTAGTTATAATAACCATTTCTGCTTCCGTTTTCTACATGAATATAACCACATTAAAACCATATAAAATGAAATTGGAGTTAAATGCTGCAATTTGTAAAAATGTCGTATACAGTATGTCGTTGAAGTGGGCCTCATAAAATGTCCCTGGGACTCATCTAAAAGGCCATCCCTGCACCCCAGGACTCATTACATTGAAAACCTACATGTATTTACATGTATCGCTGGTCGTACCCAGACAGACAGCACTAGTAGTAGTAGTAGTAGTAGTATAGTAGTAGTATTCTACATCGGTACCGTCCCATACCTCAGAGCTGACTCCCAGGGTGTCTCGGTACTGTCCCATCCTCAGGGAGAAGTCTCGGTAGCGTCTGTCCAGCGTGGACGCCCACCTCCTCAGCTCAGACACGTGGACATGTCCCGTCTCCACCAGGCCGTCCGCCAGCTGGATGAGCAGCTTCACCTTGTCTTTGGTTTGCTGCCCTCGCGGTAACACACAATGCAATGCAATTAGCCCATTCTGACCTGAGATCAGATTCTAAAAATGGTCTTCTACATCCTGACGGTTTTCTGAAAAAGCTATGTTTCTATGTCAGTCGTTCTTCGATTTTTCAAAAATAGCAGACCTACAAGCTCGTAGCGCGCCGCGCGCTACCATATCGGTACTTGAAGTGACTTGAGGTGAAGTGGCGCTGCTCACCTTGGCAGACGGCAGTGTTGTTTTTGGCAGCGAATTTTGGTTTTAGTTTTAGTCGTAGTCTTTTGAATTGTTTTCATTTAGTTTTAGTCACATTTTAGTCCCCTGGAATGTGTTAGTGTTAGTCTAGTTATAGTCGACTAAATGTCATCATGCGATTTTAGTCGACTAAATCTACGGTTGATTTAGTCGACTAAAATGTATTTTGGTGGGCCTTGATGCCGTCATAATGGTTGATTTTACGCTTGCTGAAAATAGCCGATCTATCAGGTTATGTGGTTTATATCAGTGTCGCTTCCATGTTAGCATAGGACTATGCAACTTTTTATTTTTATTTTATTTGATGCTGCCACAATATTTTGTGTATGGTGCTCACAACAGTTATATATGTACATGTTATTTCTTTGATATGTTCCGTATGGGTGTGTCACATATACTGTCATTTTGTTTGATTTACTGTATACCCTGAATCTTGAATAAACAAAACAGTGAAAAAAAGAAAATAGCCGATCTACAAGCTCACAACGTGTCGCATTGCGACGCGTTGTGAGCTTGTAGATCTGCTATATTCAGCATGCAAACAAGTGTAAAATGACATATACTGGATCTCTTGTCCACTAGTCACTTCCTATAACATTTTACTTTTGTTTTTAATTTCTTCTTTGTCGTATGGTTTTAGTCATTGTAGTTCAGTTTTTATTTTGTTTCCATTTAGTTTTCGTCAGTGAAAAAAGGTAGTCGACCTTTCGTCATAGTTTTAGTCGACAAAAACAACACTAGCAGACAGACGGGGTGAAGAGGTGCTACTCACCTTGGCAGACAGACAGTGTGAAGAGGTGCTACTCACCTTGGCAGACAGGGTGAAGAGGTGCTACTCACCTTGGCAGACAGGGTGAAGATGTGCTACTCACCTTGGCAGACAGGGTGAAGAGGTGCTACTCACCTTGGCAGACAGGGTGAAGAGGTGCTACTCACCTTGGCAGACAGGGTGAAGATGTGCTACTCACCTTGGCAGACAGGGTGAAGAGGTGCTACTCACCTTGGCAGACAGACAGGGTGAAGAGGTGCTACTCACCTTGGCAGACAGACAGGGTGAAGAGGTGCTACTCACCTTGGCAGACAGACAGGGTGAAGAGGTGCTACTCACCTTGGCAGACAGGGTGAAGAGGTGCTACTCACCTTGGCAGACAGGGTGAAGAGGTGCTACTCACCTTGGCAGACAGGGTGAAGAGGTGCTACTCACCTTGGCAGACAGGGTGAAGAGGTGCTACTCACCTTGGCAGACAGGGTGAAGAGGTGCTACTCACCTTGGCAGACAGACAGGGTGAAGAGGTGCTACTCACCTTGGCAGACAGGGTGAAGAGGTGCTACTCACCTTGGCAGACAGGGTGAAGTGATGGTACTCGTTGAGCAGGTCCTGGGTTTGGTGACGGTCGTCTGTCGCGGCGCTGTGATTGGCTAAGAACAGCTCGCCAGTGTCCTGGATCCAATCCAGGGCCTGGACACACACACAGGCACACGCACACACACACACACACACACACAGGCACGCGCACACACACACACACACACACAGTGAAGCAGCTTTCTGCCTCTACGGGCCGACGGCGTGGAACAAACTCCCACTATATTTACCTTCGACAGGCAACCCTCTGTAGACATTGTTAACGCACAGCTCAAGACCTATATCTCTTCACTCTTGCGTTCATTTATTTTTAAATACAGTATGTGTTCTTATTCATATAAAAAGGCAGTGGAAGGTGACTGCCTTTTGTGCTTTTATTTTAAATCTTGTTTTATGTTCTTTGCTTTCCTGTTTTCATTCCTCTCGCTGAATTTAGATCATGAAAGGTGATCTATAAATTAGGTTTATTACCAGTAAGACGCCCTGAGGGCGAGGTCGCGTGCACGCATCCGCCTGGGTGACAGCGGACTGCTGGGGGAGAGCTGGCGCTTTGGCAATGGGGGGGTCAGATCAACATATGGAATGAATTCTGTACTGGCCATAATATATGGAGTGTGTCTTGAGTGAGTGTACAGGGTTTGATGAGGTCAGATCAACATATGGAATGTCAGAACCGGTCAGCTCCATATATGGAGATCTAAGGGTGGCAGACGGGGGGCAGTGTGTTTAACCCATACCTGTCTGGTGGATCTCTCAAACAGAACGTATTGTTGACACTGGTCCAGGCGTCGCTTCTTCAACGTCCAGAAGTGAAGAACTCTGTTCTCCCTCTGAAGCAACTCATTCAAGATGGCTGCCGGACAGAGACAGACAGAGAAAATTATGCAGTGTAATATTATATATAAATATTATATTTCCACATAGAACGTGCACGCACACACACACACGCACGTCTTCAGAAAGAAATGCGAAAGAGGCTGCAGTTCTAAATGCAACGAGGTGTTTTTTTCACACAGTTTGGAAAACAGAAGGGTGAAGACTGAAGAGTCTGGGACGTGTGGAGTGTTGTCCAGGGTGTTTTAGGGAAGGGAGACAAATCTAGGACGTGTAGAGCGTTGTCCAGGGTGTTTTAGAGAAGGGAGAAGAGTCTGGGACGTGTGGAGCGTTGTCCAGGGTGTTTTAGAGAAGGGAGAAGAGTCTGGGACGTGTGGAGCGTTGTCCAGGGTGTTTTAGGGAAGGGAGACTAATCTAGGACGTGTAGAGCGCTGTCCAGGGTGTTTTAGAGAAGGCAGAAGAGTCTGGGACATGTGGAGCGTTGTCCAGGGTGTTTTAGAGAAGGGAGAAGAGTCTGGGATGTGTGGAGCGTTGTCCAGGGTGTTTTAGAGAAGGGAGAAGAGTCTGGGATGTGTGGAGCGTTGTCCAGGGTGTTTTAGAGAAGGCAGAAGAGTCTAGGACGTGTGGAGCGTTGTCCATGGTGTTTTAGAGAAGGGAGAAGAGTCTGGGATGTGTGGAGCGTTGTCCAGGGTGTTTTAGAGAAGGGAGAAGAGTCTGGGATGTGTGGAGCCTTGTCCAGGGTGTTTTAGAGAAGGGAGAAGAGTCTAGGACGTGTGGAGCGTCTTGTCTGTTTTGTAAAAATCACACCTGTGTGAAGTGAGGGGCGCTCTTATCATCTTACAACATCGAGGAGCCAATAAGAGACCACTATTTTTACCCTCACATTCATACCCAACCGACTCGATGGCATTGCACCAATCACAGTACCTTTTACTCATGAAGATACTAGCAATAGCCAATAAGGGCACATTATCGTATCATTATGTTTCCTGACAATACAACAACTCAAACTTAATACATACAGGTAGGTATGTTTTACGTGTAACCTATTAATCTAACTCTAATATATTAAAGTCTAACTCATGTTGATATGATTAGATGATGCAAAACAAATGTTCTCTTCATTGTCAATGGCCTTTTTAAAAACAAATTTTGAACTAAACACAAACTGACCTTTGACCTGTGTTTCGGGTCCCCGGGCGTGGCCGGGCGTGGCTCCCGGGATGGTGACGTTGTTCCTGTGGATGTACTTCAGGAACACCTCTGCGTTGCGTCGGGCCAGCGTACACGCCTGAAACAACAAGACAATAACTACCTCATGTCTGGCCAGCGTACACGCCTGAAACAACAAGACAATAACTACCTCATGTCTGGCCAGAGTACACGCCTGAAACAACAAGACAAAATAACTACCTTACGTCTGGCCAGAGTACACGCCTGAAACAACAAGACAAAATAACTACCTCATGTCGGGCCAGAGTACACGCCTGAAACAACAAGACAATAACTACCTCATGTCTGGCCAGCGTACACGCCTGAAACAACAAGACAATAACTACCTCATGTCTGGCCAGAGTACACGCCTGAAACAACAAGACAATAACTACCTCATGTCTGGCCAGCGTACACGCCTGAAACAACAAGACAATAACTACCTCATGTCGGGCCAGAGTACACGCCTGAAATAACAAGACAAAATAACTACCTCATGTCTGGCCAGAGTACACGCCTGAAACAACAAGACAATAACTACCTCATGTCGGGCCAGCGTACACGCCTGAAATAACAAGACAAAATAACTACCTCATGTCTGGCCAGAGTACACGCCTGAAACAACAAGACAATAACTACCTCATGTCTGGCCAGAGTACACGCCTGAAATAACAAGACAAAATAACTACCTTACGTCTGGCCAGAGTACACACCTGAAATAACAAGACAAAATAACTACCTTACTTCTGGCCAGAGTACACACCTGAAACAACAAGACAAAATAACTACCTTACGTCTGGCCAGAGTACACACCTGAAACAACAAGACAAAATAACTACCTTACGTCTGGCCAGAGTACACACCTGAAATAACAAGACAAAATAACTACCTTATGTCTGGCCAGAGTACACACCTGAAATAACAAGACAAAATAACTACCTTATGTCTGGCCAGAGTACACACCTGAAATAACAAGACAAATAACTACCTTACGTCCACGCCTGAAACGAGACAAATAACTATCTTAAGTCTGGCCAGAGTACACGCCTGAAACAAGACAAAATAACTACCTTACGTCCACGCCTGGAACGAGACAAATAACTATCTTACGTCTGGCCAGAGTACACGCCTGAAATAACAAGACAAAATAACTACCTTATGGCCTGGGCCGGCTTAGCGGTGGATTCAGTGTGTCGAGGGTTCGAGTCCCGATCACCACAAACTTTACTTTGTGTCTTCCCCCACCCCCCATCTCTATCCCCGTTTCCTGTCAACCTACTGTAAATCTATCAATAAAGGCAAAAAGCCCCCCAAAATAATACTAATACTAATATGAAGAAGAAATAAAAAAGTAAAAAAATGAATTGTGACATAAAAACATGAATCGTTTTTTTATTTGCCCACCCCTAATGTGTGCGCGTGTGTGCTTGCGGGCGTGCGTGCGTGTGCGTGCGTGTGTGCGTGACCTTGAGGAAGGCCTCCTTCTGTTCCAGGTGTTTGCTGATCAGAGGTAAAACGTGGTCCGACTCCGCTCCGCTTCCCAGTTTATCCTGAGCTCCACACCAGTCCTCATCCCGACGGTACTCCTGCTCCAGGCTTTCCAACACACTGCACACCTGGGAGGCACACACACACACACACACACACACACACACACACACACACACACACACACACACACACACACACACACACACACACAGTAAGAAATAATGAGACATACGGTATGTATCACCCAGCCATGTCTCTCTATCAGTGACAGTTCATTGTTTAAATGGTAAATGGTGCATTTGTAGAACACTTATCCAAAGCGCTTTACATACCACAGATTGTGCATTACATTCACCCATTCACAAACGCACATTCATACACCGATGGCGGAGGAGGTTTTCTCCAATTTTGGCATTTATCCTAATTGATACAGCTTCAGTACCTGCTCAGAGGTCTTATAGAAGGCCACAGAGGCGTTGACCAGCTTCAGTCGATCCTCCATCTTCAACATGAGCTGCTGCCAGTGCACGGACACCTTCTCCGCACACATCCTGATGGCCTCTGGGTCGTAGTGCCCCGCTTGAAGCAACACCTGCACACACACACACACACACACACACACACACACACACACGCATGCACATGCGCACACACAGTGTACATGCATGACTTACAGTAGGAATGGCCTAAGGTTGGGACCAAATATCTTTAATAGAATGGCGTCTACGTTTGTCAGATATAGACGAACGTCGCGGGGCTCCGAAATGAGTTAACAGCACAGGCATGCAGACTTAGGAGCCAGTCGGGAGCCAGCGTAGGTGGTTCGGGCGATCTGGTTAGGATGCCTCTCGGGCGTCTCCCTATAGGGAGGTCCTCGAGGCACGTCCCACTGGGAGGAGACCCCGGGGCAGACCAAGGCACAGTTGGAGGACTCACTGGCCTTGGAACGCCTCTGGATCCCCCAGGAGGAAGTCACTAATGTTGCTCTGGAGAGGGAAGTCTGGAGCTCTCTGGTGGAGCTCTTTCCCCCGCAACCCGACTACAGACAAGCAGTTAAAGATGGATGGATGGCATGCAGAGTGCAGACTAGAGCTAGCAACCGCTAGCATTTCTATATCCACAAACAGTGTTTTGTCGTGTTACGGTACGCGTCGTTGCCACTGTGGGCACGTCACTGGCAGCGAAAACATGTCATGTCATTGTTCTCATGTCATGTGATCAGTGACTCACCTCTGCTTTCTGTTGCACCTGAAGAGCACTTTGATGAGTCTTCTGGAGAGAATTAGCATGAAATAATGACTGAGGAGAGGAGAGGAGAGGAGAGGAGAGGAGAGGAGAGGAGAGGAGAGGAGAGGAGAGGAGAGGAGAGGAGAGGAGAGGAGAGGAGAGGAGAGGAGAGGAGAGGAGAGGAGAGGAGGAATTATCACTCATAAGTCACTGATAATAGAGAATGAATAGACTATCATCTTATATTTACAATTTACAATGTAGGCAATTAGCAGACGACTTCCAGTGAGACAAAACATGGTAATGCATCATACAGTGGAATATCTATCATGAAACTATGCATATATACTATATAGTGCTATGTTTACATAAAATGCTATCTAAGTTACATAAGTTGAGTCTTTGCATACGCCTGTAAGGTCGTCGGGGCCAGTGCTACAGAAAGTGCTACTAAGATGGAGTCTGAAGAGGTGGGTTTTCAGACTACGGTGGATATGAACAACGAGTCGACATGTGTGTGTGTGTGTGTGTGCAATTGTGCATACCTAGAAGTAGTGGCTCGCAACTCACTTTAAGATGCTCCAAACTTTTATTCAGCGCCAGCCAGGCGAAACATCGTATTTTGTCTGCCTGTCTGTCGCTGAAGGAGGATGTGCGTTACATATCTTACTCAGAATGCGTGCGTGCGTGCGTGCGTGCGTGCGTGCGTGCGTGCGTGCGTGCGTGCGTACCTCTATGGCCATCTGGAACTGCTCGTGCTCCCTCTGTAGCTGCTCAGCCTCGGACAGAGAGCTAGCATTCACCATGCTAGCATTTAGCATGGACTCACCATTACGAATCCACCCTAACACCTATGGAGGAGAGGAGAGGAGAGGAGAGGAGAGGAGAGGAGAGGAGAGGAGAGGAGAGGAGAGGAGAGGAGAGGAGAGGAGAGGAGAGGAGAGGAGAGGAGAGGAAAACGCTATGATGTTATTTCAGTGGAGTAAAACTAGACAAACTAAAACGTGTGACTAAAAAAACACAACCTAAACTAAATTAGACATTCTAATTTAGACTAAATTAGTCAAGACATTGACTTTAAAACGTCCCCACGACCTGTTGTTGCCACACGGGCGCATTCCTATACCTGTTTGACCTCGGCCTGTAGGTGGCGTAGCTGCGCACACTGCTCCAGCCGCCGGTGCGTGTTCTCGGCGCTCTGCTCCACCGCCTGCTGCTTCTCATGGAGGAACTCCAGCAGGTCCTGGACCTGAGAGGCCAAGTCCACGTCCTTCTCTCCGGACAGCTCGATGCCTGGGAGGAGGTTCAAACCATAGCCATATAAACGTACTGTAGACACCCTTTCCGCGGCTCTGGAGTGAATGTGCTGAAGGGAAGGGCAAAACATTCCCCAGATTTCTTTGCGAAGCCCCGGCGGAAGCATGAGCGTTGACGAGGAATTTCCATCAGCTAGACTCATTTGAAGATCATTCGAATACATTTAAATTAGTCTATACAGACCGAGCTTTGAAGCTCGGAGCCATGCTGTGAGTAACAGAGTCCTTTTCACCTGTTCCCCCCCCCCCCCTTCCCCTCTCACCTCACTCCTTCTCATCCTGTCCCTCCCCCCCCCCTTCCCCTCTCACCTCCCACCCCCCATCTTCCTGTATCTGCAAGCAAATGGTCAATTCATCGATTCTGTGTTCTGCCTCTGGGTCCACCTTGTGGGTGGGACTAAACTGCCATATAAACTGTAACTCTGTGCTTGTATGGTTATGCTTGCCTGGGAGACCTGCCTGCGTGCTGCAGCATCCGTGTACTGCTGTGCACGTTAAATAAAGATCAACAAAGGGACCTTGCTTTCCTCCTGATTCCTCTTGACAGACCTTCAAGCCTGGTGATTCCTCACGCGTTTAGAGTGTGTAAAACTGCCATTTCAATTGGTGTCAGAAGTGGGATCCTGTGTCGTTGAGCTCCGGAAGATCAAGCCACAACTGACGTCAACGAACCGCTCCAAAAAGGACAGAAGAATCATGGCTGCATCAATGGAGTTCAACGCCTGGATTTAAAAAAAAACCCTGTGGCTACACTAAAAAAACGGTGAGAATCTTCCAAATTTCAGACAATTGAAGAGCTAATTATAAATTCTAAGACCATATTTTGCCAACCTATCTATTGTAATAGTCAAGTATGCTTGATTCAAAATACAGCAGCAAGCCTAGCCTAAGAAAAGAGACCTTGCATTAAGCCAAGTTTGCAAACGCAAAGACACCTTGTTAACCTTGTTGAAAACAACATAAAGAAAACATAAAGATACAGCGTTTTGCATTAAGTCCAGTAAAGAAAGAGAAGTAAGTTTGTAAACACAAAGACACCTTGTTATACTGAGAATAGCATAAGAACCTTGTTGTAAACAACATAAAGACATCTTGTTACTCTCAGATAAGACATAAAGATACCGTGTTTAGACCAAGTAAAGTTTGTAGCACAAAGATTACCGTGTTACATAGATAGTCAGTATGGGAAATAAAAAAAGTGCGCCAGTGGCAGAAGACAAAGAAAGATGGTCTCCTCTCATGAGCGGGATGGTTGCAAAATATGGTCCAGAAGCATTAGACTACCTTGATGAGTGGAAACAGATGGGGTTCCCAGAACAAGGCTCTTTAAGTATAAAAAAATTGCTTGACTTAGACCGACTACTAAGAGAAGCTGAGAAGAAAATGAGAAAGAAAAAGTCAGTTAAAACGCACAAACTTGACAGATGTGACCGCCACAGGAAAGTATTGTCAATGTGGATGGAGGAAGCACAATTTAGACAACGGGAGAGTCATATGAGGGAACTTCCAAACATAGATTCTTTGAGGGAAGAGAGCGGGCCACTGGCTCCTCAGAATTCTCCTTTGTCTCCTCCACAGCAGACCCTGGACCTGGGCTGCCTGGGCTCCATGCGGGCCGGTCAATCTGCCATCCAGCTACAACGGACGGCTGTGGCTCTTGCTGCGGGCCTGCAACCCTCTACTCCAGCAGCGGTCCTGATATCCGCTGCGCTCAGCCTATTGAAAACTGTTGCTGCAGACCTACAGCCCTCTACTCCAACGGCAATATTGGTGTCCACTGCGATCAGCCTTCTGGAGACTGTTGCTACGGGCCTACAGCCCTCGACTCCAACGCCAATCCTGGTGTCCGCTGTGCTCAGCCTTCTGGAGACTGTTGCTGCAGGCCTGCAGCAGTCTACTCCAGCGGTAATCCTGATATCCGCTGCACTGGGCCTATTGAAAGAGGCTCGACACAAGGAAGGCTCCGCTCGGTCCAATGACACTGCTAAGAGCCGACGTCCATCCTGCACTGGCATCCCTGGCCCAGAGCTGGCCAACAGTGACGATGCGGACACGACACGGAAACCACAGACCTTGCTTCCATCTGTGCATCCGTCCACCCCTGGCAGCCATGGGGGGACAGGGCCCCATCGCAGCAGTGTCATCATCACCCAGGGCAGCACACCGCCACATGAGCAGGGAAGAAGAGGGCCTGGGACAGCGAGACGCGCACAGGGTGCATCAGAACAGCCCATGGCGGAGAAACCTGTGGGTGATGCAGTGGCATGGGGAGCCGATGACATCCAGCCAGCTACGTACGTAGAGGAGACGGTGCCTGTGGGAGCCGGGAGTGCCTGGGAGAACCACGCGGACGGTCCACAGCCTTCAACCAAGAGGGAATCGTCGGACATCGAGGTGGGGAGAACAGAACCAGCAGGAGCAGAGCAGCCCGGGACCGGAGACAAGCCAGCGACAGACGTCGAGGGCAAGGGGACATCTCCTGTGCACAGCGCAGGAGGGCTGCTGACTACAAGGGCGGAGGCGGCAGGCGGCTGTCTAGAGACGGAGGCCCTGGATGGGCTGCTGACTACAGAGGCGGCAGGCGGCTGTCTAGAGACGGAGGCCCTGGAGCCTACCTACACGACCCTAATCGTCAAACCAGCGACGGACGTCGAGGGTGTGGCCAAGAATCTACTCGTTCAACAGGCGGTGGGAGAGGTGTACACACTTACACGCCCAGGGAAGGTTCCAGCGGGCCAACCAATGAAGGAGGAGATGACCGCAGTACCGGCAGTTGCGTTCCGTAAGTTTTTACACGCACTGTCAGAGTTGGCAGGAAAGGAGAGGTTCACGCCTCCATTTCTTAAATCTAAGGCCAGAAAGAAGCCTTTATTTTCCAATCCTGGTGGAAAGAAAAAGAAGGTGAAGTGGAAATGGACTTGGAGAGACACTTTTCGGAAGTCTGCTAAGGAGTACCATGTGACTTACCCACCATGAGACTCAACACACATACACACACACACCTCCCCCTATCAGACAGCCCAATTAAAAAGAAAAAGAAAAAAAAAGTGGGGGTATCACTCGACCGTATACCTGGAAAGAAAATATTGTTTGGAAATATGATGTTTTCTGTTTATTTGTTATGTTGCTGTGCTAAATACAGGTCAAAATTGATACAACAGGGTACTGTATTAGTATCATTTTTAGGGATTTCTTGGTTTATTTGATTGCCTAGCCACGATTGTTAAACCCATGTGTCATTATTTTGCTTAGCTCAAATATGTTACAAGTACTCCTATTTTTTATGTATTTTCTTCAAATGTATTATGATGTATTATTTTGATATTGATGGAAAATTCACAATTATTGTTTAATTAAGCTGTTGTTTAATTAACAAGAGGAAGGATTTGACGAGGAATTTCCATCAGCTAGACTCATTTGAAGATCATTCGAATACATTTAAATTAGTCTATACAGACCGAGCTTTGAAGCTCGGAGCCATGCTGTGAGTAACAGAGTCCTTTTCACCTGTTCCCCCCCCCCCCTTCCCCTCTCACCTCACTCCTTCTCATCCTGTCCCTCCCCCCCCCCCTTCCCCTCTCACCTCCCACCCCCCATCTTCCTGTATCTGCAAGCAAATGGTCAATTCATCGATTCTGTGTTCTGCCTCTGGGTCCACCTTGTGGGTGGGACTAAACTGCCATATAAACTGTAACTCTGTGCTTGTATGGTTATGCTTGCCTGGGAGACCTGCCTGCGTGCTGCAGCATCCGTGTACTGCTGTGCACGTTAAATAAAGATCAACAAAGGGACCTTGCTTTCCTCCTGATTCCTCTTGACAGACCTTCAAGCCTGGTGATTCCTCACGCGTTTAGAGTGTGTAAAACTGCCATTTCAGCGTGCATCACAGAGCGCATGTTCGGGGCTGATATAAGTCCCGGAAAAGATGCGCTGTGATTGGCCAGTAGTCACTTGAGTGACAGCGTGACGTAACGCGCCGTCCACACTTCCTGCACACTTCTGCCCCCATATGGCTCCAACGAACTGCAACGCCCAATGAGGCATCTATTTTTGAGTGGCGCAACCACTCCTATACAACCAGCAATGTCCGTGTACCTGTGTACCTGTATCAGGGAGAGGGGTAGTGCTGTGCCTGCTGCCTGCTAATGTGAGAGAGAGAGAGAGAGAGAGAGAGAGAGAGAGAGAGAGAGAGAGAAGGGGGGGGGGGGGGGAATTGCACCACTCAGTGCACACGGGTGTGATTTTCTTTATATATATGGTTCAAACGTTCAAGGTTGTACTCAGTGGTGTAAAGTAACTAAGTACTTTTACTTAAGTACTGCACTTAAGTACAATTTTGAGGTATTTGTACTTTACTTGAGTATTGCCAATTTCCAGTACTTTTACTTACTTACTCCACTACATCTCGGAGCTGGAAATTTGTACTTCACTACAATTATTTGAAAGCTTTAGTTACTTTAGTTACTTTGGCGATTTAAATTTTGATTTGAAAAGATACATTAACCACTTCAACCCTATACATTTCGGCCATTTAAAAATAGCCGATCTACAAGCTCACAATGCGTCGCGCTGTGAGCTTGTAGATCTGCTATTTTTCAATTGCTAAACTGTAACATAATGCTTAGTTAAAACACCAAAAGGGGGTTCCCATCCAGAATGGGAAAACAGGGCTATAGGTTTACCTGATGCCTGGACCTCCATGATGTACTGGTGCAGGTCTTGGCCTTGACCTATGACCTCGTAGGTCATACTGCCCATGGCCGCTTTCCTCTCGCCGTGCCGTAGGAGGCGCTGTTCCGCCGCGCCCATCGTCTCTTCGCTTCCTCCACTTCCTGTGGCGCCGCCGCTAGCGTCCCCTAGCTGTCTGGAGAGGTCATCGCTCCACGAGTCCAGCTCCGCGGTCACCTGATCCACACGCACACACACACACACACACAACATAGGGGAAGACCAATTTTGTCGACTAAAAACTATGACGAAAAATGGTCGACTGCCATTTTTCACTGACAAAAACAAAAGAAAAACTTAAGATGACTAAAACTATGGCTAAAATATATTGACAATTTCGTCAACAAATAAAAGCTAGACTAAAAAGTTAGGGGATGGACTAGTGGAGAAGAGGAGATCCAGCCAAACTAAAAGGCAAGTCATTTTACGGTTGCAGTTGCGCTCTGAAAAACAGCCGATCTACAAGCTCACAATAGGTCGTGAGCTTGTAGATCTGCTATTTTCAGCATGCAACAAAGTGTAAAATCTGCGATTGCGACTCCGACACATCGAGGCACCGACACAGTACTTTTCTGTTGACAAAATCAACCGTAGATTTGAGTCATTTGCTCTGAATTTTAACTGTCTCTCTCTCAACCTCAGACGCTCGTCTCCAACAAAACCTGAGGCTGCATGGGGGAAAAGTCTAGTGAATGGAAGATGCGCAGCTGCAGACAGAGGCACCTCTACACAGTGTAATGCTCAAAGATGCGCAGCTGCAGACAGAGGCACCTCTACACAGTGTAATGCTCAAAGATGCGCAGCTGCAGACAGAGGCACCTCTACGCAGTGTAATGCTCAAAGATGCGCAGCTGCAGACTTGAGGTATACCCAGTCTACAGTGTAGTGCTCAAAGATGCGCAGCTGCAGACAGAATGTACCTCTACAGTGTAGTGCTCAAAGATGCGCAGCTGCAGACAGAATGTACCTCTACAGTGTAGTGCTCAAAGATGCGCAGCTGCAGACAGAATGTACCTCTACAGTGTAGTGCTCAAAGATGCGCAGCTGCAGGAAGATGTCCAGCTTGATCTTCCTCTCGTGGAACAGCTCCTCCATCTGACCCTGAGCCTCATCCAGCTGCTGCAGCACCCCCTGGATGTGGGCGATGGAACTGCAGTGAGGCGTCTTGTTGGTGGACATGGCTGCATCCCTGAGGGGGGGACGGAGGGAAAATGGGTTAACTTATTTTGGATACAAAAAAAAATGCTCACAAATTGTTGTTTACGTTTAGTTTTTTTTTTACCTGAGCTGTTGTATAAGCTCCTCCCCCTCCTTGATGACGTTGAGCGTAGCGTCCAGCGTGGCGGTCTGCTGCTGCTGGAACTGTTGGATCAGAGCCTGGACCGAGTCCACCGAGTCCCCCAGAACCTCGTCTAGAAGGTCCTTCTGGAGGTCCTCCAGCCACGTCCATAACTATTATTATACACACAGAACAGAACTGTAGGATCAGAGCCTGGACCCAGTCCACCGAGTCCCCCCAGAACCTCGTCTAGAAGGTCCTTCTGGAGGTCCTCCAGCCACGTCCATAACTATTATTATACACACAGAACAGAACTGTAGGATCAGAGCCTGGACCCAGTCCACCATAGACAATACACCATAAATTAATATTGAAACCAGATATAATCCTTAGGGAAGGTGTATGCAAGTACTATGTAAACTCTTAATTTAAAATTTCCAGCCATTCAGTTGCATTATTATTATTATTATTAACCCCCTCATGGCCAAGAGCACGTCAGGCCCATAGACTGCCATGTTAACTGACGTAGTAAATCAACAAATCCCACCAAGCCAATGACGTTATCTGCGTAGTAGACGTACTGCCCTGTCAGTACGTCTTTTTATAACAAAATATTGCAATTGTTTGACATTTTTTTAATTATTTTTATGTAATCTACCAAAAACCGGCCGAAACCCGCGCGATCGTGCACTATCGTGCACGCGCGCCGTCTCTATGTGATCCGCGGCAAAAAATGTGATATTTTGGGATGTTCCTGGCCGTTTTTAAGCTTAATCTGACTAAGTTATGACAAAGCTAATGTTAGCTTAGCAATCCGGACGGCCAAGCTATAAGCTAGGGGTCAAATTAGCTTCCTTTGTTTACCTCGTTTGACAGGAAGTGATTTAGCCAGATTTAACACTTTTGTCAAAATCAGAATAATGGAACGTTCCTGCCATCTGGTGGAACTTCTGGGTATTACTTTGAAATCGAAAGTAAAACTTGATGTATTGTATTTAGATCGCTGATCCCTCTTATTGCATTAAAATGACGAATTAAGAAATGGGGCATTGGCCAGCATTGGCCAGATTTGGCGACTTTTTGAATGGCAATCGAAAAATGTGAGATATGACCACAATGTCACGAAATGTCTCATTTTATAGCTCCAAGTCACTACTTTACAATGAAAAATAATTATGATTATAGCTTGTTCCATCGTTTACTTATAAGCTTTTTAGTAGACCTTGGTTTCAGTGATAAGTCAAACCAAGGTGTACTAAAGTGCTTATAAGTAAACGAAGGAACATGCTAGGAACATATTTTTTTTTCGGTGTAAACTAGAGATGTGCAGCTTTAAAATGAGATATTTCGTGACATTGTGGTCATATCGCACATTATTCTATTGTCATTCAAAAAGGCAGCCTAAGCTGGCCTAAGGCACAATAAGATGTTATTAAGGTTGGTAACTTGGCCATTAGAGGGTTAATATTTTTTTATTTTTTTAAATAATTCGGGAACCCCCCAAAAATAATTTGGCGCCCCCCCGAGGGGGCCTTCTGCAGGTCCTCCAGCCACGTCCATAACTATTATTATACACACAGAACCAGAGGTGGAAAAAAATGTTTTACTTAAGTAAAAGTACCAATACTGCAATTTAGAACTACTTTGTTAGTAAAAAAGTAAAAAGTACGGAATTGAAAATGTACAAAAGTATCGGCATCAAAATGTACTTAAAGTACTAAAAGTTAAAGTACTCATTGTGCAGAATGTCCCATTTCACAAGTTTGCAATGTGTCGAAAATCTATTGAAAATAGCCGATCTACAAGCTCACAATGCGTCGCAACGCGACGCATTGTGAGCTTGTGGATTGTATTTTCAAATTGCCAAAATGTTTAGCGTTGGAGTGGTTAATGTATGTTTTCTAATCAAAATTAACACATTTTGGCTCTGAGAAGTAGTGGAGTAGAAGTAAAAGTACTGGAAACCGGGGCAGGGGGCGCGAGACATGGCCAAAGAATTCCCGGGGGTTCCCAGTCAAAAACGTTGAGAACCGCTGTTCTAGAAGGTCCTTCTGGAGGTCTTCTAACCACGTCCATAACAATTATACACGCAATACATAGCTAGTATGAATAAAAGTGTGTGTGTGCGTGCGTGCGTGCGTGCGTGCGTGCGTGCGTGCGTGCGTGCGTGCGTGCGTGCCCTACCTCCTTGGTGTGCGTGTGGAAGGACACGCTCACGTCCAGCAGCAGCTTCCTGTTCTCCACACGCCTCACAAAGTCCTGGATGCTGACCTCCAGGTGTCTGGCAGCGCTGTAGATCTCCTCTGGGTCACACTCTCCCGTCTGGGCCAGCTGCTCTGCCGCTTCCAGGAGCTTGTCCGCGTTGGTGTATGTGTTCTGGACGCGCACACACACACACACACACACACACACACACACACACACACACACACACACATGCGGATACACACACAATGTAGGCATTTAGCAGACGTTCTTAACCCATTTAGATTCTGATGACGATTCTACGAATGTCTTCTAAATCCTGACAGTTATCTGGAAAAAACCTCATGTTTCCATGTCAGTGGTTGTCAAACAGTTTCATGTCAAGGACTCCCAAAAATATATGTAATTGGCCGCTGACCCCCCATCGGAAAATATGTAGTTCCAGGGACACCCCGGGGAAGCAAAGATTTGAGTTAAAAAAACGTTCACTCTGAAAGAATATATATATATATTCAAAGATTTGTGCCACATTTTCACGATTTTTCAAAAATAGCAGACCTACAAGCTCATAGCGCGCCACTCGGTGGCACACTATGAGCTTGTAGATCTGTTATTTTTCAATAGCTAAATTATAACAATGTTTAAAACATCACAGCAGAGGCTTTTGTGCCGTTTCTGGACAACGGGCGAAGTCGGTCGGTGGGACGAACGGTTCTGGAGTGACGTGGATTACAGGGCGTACACACAGAGATGTGGTGACAGACAGACAGACAGACAGACAGACAGACAGACAGACAGACAGACAGACCTGTGCGACCTCTTCGAAGTCGTCGTGTCGTTTCTGTAGAGCTCTGGCTCGGTGCAGAGATTTACCGACTCCACTGTGTTTACTGAGGAACGCTTCACCATGGTTCTGAACCCAGTCCATCACCTGGAGCCACGCGCACACGCACGCACGCACGCACACACACACACACACACACACACACACACACACACACAAAATATACAATATCACAATAAATGTCTTCTAATTCTGTGATTTTCAACCCCAGTTTGACCTGAATTAGGCTACAGTCCCCCATTTCTATCTCTGGGACCCGAATGTAAATTGTAAAATCAAAGTTAATTTAACTCTGAGTTATACTCAGAGACTACACTTCGTACACTCTCAGAGTTACAGACCCATAAAGGTCCATTTGGTTCCTAACTATCATTTAGCTGGGGACCCCCTGGAACTCCCTCAAGGACCCCTAGGGGTCCTCGGACCCCACACAACAGTTTTCTGAAAAATGTCTAAAATCAGCGGTTCTCAAATATTCTCACATAATTATTCAGATGGTCAGCAGGTGACACTAGTTATAACACTATTTTTTGCCGGGGGGGGGGGATTTTTCAGAATAAAAGACACCAAGCAGATGAGGCAGATATTAGATTCAGAGATAATACCAAGATTTGTCACCCCGTTTTTAGTTAGTAGCCGTTTTCTCTATTCACTTCATTAAGGTCCACAGAATGAGAGGTCTGCTCTGCTGGAAACATTGCGAAAGAAAGTTATGGACATTTTTGTATACCCTATAGAGCGTCGCAGTCCCGCCCCCTACCAGGGCCCAGGAAATGATTCCCCGTTCATTTTCCTCATAGACATTTCAAAAGGTATTTATTTAAAGACCTTTTAAGCGTCGTACAAAGCCAACTCGAGTTGTGACAAATCATGACAACAAACAACCAACAACAAATAATTAGAAAGATAGAAAAAACGGCAGGTTACAACACTTTTGTTGTTGTTTTTCTTTGTAATTATTTGTTTGGTCCAAAATAGTTTGTTGTCATGAGTTGTCACGACTCGAGTTGGCTTTGTCCGCGGCGTAACCGTCTTTAAATAAATACTTTTTTGAAATGTCTATGGGGAAAAATGCACTGGGAATCATTTCCTGGGCCTGGCCAAGGACTATCTATGCAAGCATGTTTCTTTCCTTCCATGGAGCAAACATGGAGTCCACCGTACGGTCTTCGCTTCTCGTCCTCTTTAGATAGTCCTTGGGCCTGGCGTCGTCATGGAAGGGGGCGACACACACACACACACACACACACACACACACACACACACACACAGTACCTGCTGTACGTCCTGCTGGAACACACACAGCTGCAGTCTCTGGTGCAGTCTGACCTTCCGATGCTGCCACATGTTCTCCAGCCTCCTGTGATGATGCAACACCTCGTGGACCACGTCTAGGATGCAATGGACCTGAGGCACGCACATGCGCGCGCGCATACACACACACACACACACACACACACACACACACACACACACACACACACACACACACACACACACACACACACACACACACACACACACACACACACACACACACACACACACACACACACACACACACACACACACACACACACACACACACACATTTAGACCTGAGGACGATTCTACAAATGTCTTCTAAATCGTTTTCTGAATCAATGCTCTTTGGCCACTCAGATTAGCCAAATGGCATTGATCACGCCTCCAGGTATTAAGTTAAGTAATAAGACCTGGTACTTATAAGACACGCAAAATACAGCCCTATGTTTCTATGTGAGTCGGTCTCAAACATTTTCATGTCAAGGACATGAGTTAAAAATGTTCGCTCTGAAAGAATATATTCAACCATTTGGACCACATTTTCACGATTTCTCAAAAATGGCAGACCTACAAGCTAAAGTACAACATAGTGCTTAAAACACCAAAAGGGGTTCCCGCCAAAAACGGGTTTGTGTTCATTTTGTCGGCTAAGACTGTGTCGTAAGATGTTTGCCGACTACACTTTTTTCACTATAGCGACAACTAGTCTACATCATCACGTGTGAAAACAGGAAGAAACTGACCGCCTTTGAGTAATTGGCGGTGGCCGTCAGCGAATCAGAATTGCCTGGACTCAGAGGCCTCTGGAGGACATCCAATAGGGCTTTGCCATCTTGGCTTACCTGCACACACACATGCACAGACAGACAGACAGACAGACACAATTATTCAGAATGATCACATAATGTGAAACACAAATCTAAAATCCACTATCATTTAAGTGGCTGCACATGTGTGGGTTTGGTGATTCAGTGTAACTCTCAGTTCGGCATGTCGGCACGTCTCCATTCTCCATTCGTTTATAGGCATGTAACGACATGTCGTATATCGATATATATCGATATTAATCCCGACGATATGAATCGATTTATTGAAATAAAAAAATCGAAAAGAAAGAAAAGCTGTGTGTGTCTGTGACTGTGCCCAGGTGATGATGGTGATGATGGGTCCCATTTTTACAATCTTCTTTGGTATGACCCGGCCGGGGATTGAACGCCACAGTGGTTAGAGTAAACCACAAGGCCACTGTCTGGTCAAGGTTAAGGGTCAAGTTACCTCGCTGTAGGCCTGGGTCACCTGCTCGTACAGACTCTGGTGATGGTGGATGTTGATCTCCAGCTCGTTCATCTCGGACGGGAGACCTCCCTCACTGCACACCTTGCACCACGCCTCCACACCGGACAGGAACTGCACGTACACACACACACACACGCACGCACACAGCTGACAGTTAATGCTGTTGACTAAAACTATGATGGAAGATTGGTTGGTCGACTCCCTTTCTTTCACAGACGAAAACCAAACAAAAACTAAGCTACGATGACTATAAAACAAGACTAAGTTTGGCAACAAATAAAAACTAGACTAAAATGTTAGGGAGGGACTATAGTGGAGAGGAGATCAGTGGATCAGTGGACTCAACAAACCACGTACTACAATCCAGATTCGTCTCAAACAATGGATTAAATTATTATTTTTTGCTCCCGCTATGCCACTAAAAAATATATAAATAAAATCAATCAATCAATGACAGACAGACAGACAGACAGACAGACAGACAGACAGTACCTGCTCAGCCTTCTGGTGGAAGACAGAGGACATGGTCAGGATGGTGGACCTCTCGTCGAGCGCGGCGGCGAAGCTCTTCCAGTCCAGGTCCAGCTGGGCGGATATCTGCTTGATCTGAGTGGCGGCGTAGTGCCCCGCCTCCTGGAGCCGCCCCGCCACCGACACGATCCTGTTGATGTTCACGTAGGCGTTCTAACGCACACACGCATGCACGCACACACACACACACACGCGCGCACCAGTGTTGTTTTTGGCAGCAAAAAAATTAACACTCTTTAACCTAAAACATGAACCTTGGTTGAAAAATACTAAAGTTGTCCTTTAGGTTAAGTTTTGCGTGGCTTGGCCAACTCACAAGTCATCTTGTGGTTGGTTGTGCTCTGAAAAATAGCACATCTACAAGTGAAAAAATAAAAAAATAAAAGCAGTGCGCCTGGGCCATGACTCAGCGGTCCAGGCACCTTGGCCGGTAGGCAGTGTGCTGCGGGTTCGACTCCCGATCCCAATGGCCTTTGCTGCATGTCACTAGCCTGGCTAATAAGCCAGACCGAATCAGCCGTTGGCAAAAGAAAATTGCCTGCCGGCGGATTACGGTCTGGAGAGGCTCAATTGTACGCCCATTTCCTACACCAGAGAACTGGTGTGGCCAATCGGGACACGGTATGCAATATGGGCGGGCTTTGGTGCAGTGACGTTCAACGCTTGAGACCTTTGACTGACAGTAGCTCTGACCAATTGCGTCAAAGAGAAAATGTTTTAATCCGCCCCCCCCGGGAAACAAGATCCATACATACACAGCATCTCCAGACTCAAATAACACACGACGACCGTGTGGTTTGAGTCTGGCTTATTAGCCAGGCTATGTCACTCCACCATCTCTCTCCCCCATTTCCTGTCAGTTTGCTGTCTGTCCCTCTATAAAAAAATAAAAAATAAAAAAATCAGTGCGTGCGTCTGTGCTCACCATAGAGTTCATGGCGAAGTGGTTGTGTTGGGTTTGTAGATCTACTGCATGCTGGTATCCAACACCGATCTCTGTGTGACTCTGGAGGAATAACTCCTTGTTGTGACTGATCCACTCAAACATCTAGCGCACACACACACACACGCACACACACACAGGTCACTATACTTGTGAGGGCAGTGAGTTTATGAACTATCATTAGAAAAACGGGGTCGCGTTGATGACATCTAACTGCCGACGCCGGTTGATGACATCACTGCCAACACCGGCTGATGACATCACTGCCGACACCGGTTGATGACATCATCATCATCACTGACCTTCTGTGCGTCCTGCTCAAAGAGGCGGAGCTGAAAGCACTGGTCCAGTTTCAGCTTCCTGACGTGCCATGATTGGTGGAGATGCTGCCGAGAGGCGTGGAGCTTGTCCAGAAGACTGGACACCTGGACGTACACACACACACACACACACACACACACACACACACACACACACACCAGTGTTAACTCATTGACACATTTCAACGCACATTGGTGTTTTTATTATATGAGTTATAAATGTGACAAAATTGGACTGAGGGGAAAATAAATAAGTTTTTTTTCATGTCATATGAAAGCAGGGAATCATAGCTTACTATTACTCTTATAGAGTAATGTCTTGCAGAAAACAGGCTTGAAAGGTTCACTTCTGTGGACTCTAACAGTACACCTAGCTACATGTTTACATTTATTTTATATTTACATGTCAATTTCAGCTCCGACACTTATTTCAGACATGCTCTAGTCGTGTGTGAAGAGTCTGCCTGTGCTATTAACTCATTTTGGGGGAAGTCTTTCTCCTCTGGTGAAAAGCTGGAATTTGTGCGATGGCAGGCTCTCAGTCAAATCTGGTCACAAATGCTCAGATAATTTCTATTTATATTAGGATACATTTGCGCGATGTAAAGACGAAAAGGCACTTCCGCTTTATTTTTGACTCATGATCAGAGCTTCCGTTGCTCCAGACCGTATGACGGAAGCATTTATATTTGACTCATGATCGGAGCTTCCGTTGCTCCAGACCGTATGACGGAAGCATTTATACTTTACTCATGATCAGAGCTTCCGTTGCTCCAGACCGTATGACGGAAGCATATATATTTGACTCATGATCGGAGCTTCCGTTGCTCCACACCGTATGACGGAAGCATTTATATTTGACTCATGATCGGAGCTTCCGTTGCTCCAGACCGTATGACGGAAGCATTTATATTTGACTCATGATCGGAGCTTCCGTTGCTCCAGACTGTATGACGGAAGCATTTATATTTTACTCATGATCAGAGCTTCCGTTCTGACAACCCGAGACTATAGATGATGACTGGATCACCCTTTGATCAACCGACATTCTGGTCGTCAGGTAGTTTGACCAGTGAAACATCATTGTCTGAAGGTGGGTTGAATTAAAAGTAAAAATAAATGCCTCTCTACCTTAGGCACCAGGCTGTGGAAGTCAGCAGAGCCTATACCTTAACCCATTTGGGGCGGGAACGGGAACCCCTTTTTGTGTTTGAAGCACTGTGTTATAGTTTAGCTAATGAAAAACAGCAGATCTACAAGCTTGTAGGTCTGCTATTTTTGAAAAAAAATTGTGAAAATGTGAATGAATGAGACACCAGAAGTCAGCCTACCTTAAACACCAGAAGTCAGCCTACCTTAGGCACCAGAAGTCAGTCTACCAGAAGTCAGAATACTGTAGGCACCAGAAGTCAGCCTACCTTAGGAACCAGAAGTCAGCCTACCTTAGGCACCAGAAGTCAGCCTACCTTAGACACCAGAAGTCAGCCTACCTTAGACACCAGAAGTCAGCCTACCTTAGGCACCAGAAGTCAGCCTACCTTAGACACCAGAAGTCAGCCTACCTTAGACACCAGAAGTCAGCCTACCTTAGACACCAGGCTCTGGAAGTCAGCCTACCTTAGGCACCAGGCTCTGGAAGTCAGCCTACCTTAGACACCAGAAGTCAGCCTACCTTAGACACCAGAAGTCAGCCTACCTTAGACACCAGAAGTCAGCCTACCTTAGGCACCAGAAGTCAGCCTACCTTAGGCACCAGAAGTCAGCCTACCTTAGGCACCAGAAGTCAGCCTACCTTAGGCACCAGAAGTCAGCCTACCTTAGGCACCAGAAGTCAGCCTACCTTAGGCACCAGAAGTCAGCCTACCTTAGGCACCAGAAGTCAGCCTACCTTAGGCACCAGAAGTCAGCCTACCTTAGGCACCAGGCTCTGGAAGTCAGCGGAGCCAGAGAGACAGGTCCTCCCAGACACGGTGCCCTCGCTGGAGCGAATGCACTGCAGCAAGCGCTGGCCCTCCCTGTCCAGATCCTCCACTGGAGCCTTGAGAACCTTCGGACACATGAATGAATTGATTGGTTGGTTGGTTGATTGATTGATTGATTGATTGATTCCTTTATTATCCCGCAGGGGGAAAATCAGTCGACCATCTTGCAGTCAACTTTTCTCGTACGTTATATGGTAGCTATAGTGATCAGCTCAAATGAACTCGCTGAAATGAGTTCCAAACGGGTTGGTTTTATTACAAACGTTATCAACGTGGCTACGCGTTCGCACGCACGCACGCACGCACGCACGCACGCACGCACGCACGCACGCACGCACGCACGCACGCACGCACGCACGCACGCACGCACGCACACACACACACCTTCTTCTTGAGTTGTGTGTGTTCGTCTATCAGACGGCGAGAGCCTTCGACATCCACAGGAAACTCCTTCTTAGACAGGAGCTCCTACAGAGAAAGAGATAGAGAGAGAGATAAGAGAGAGAGAGAGAATTTAACTATATGACACACGACACCATATAACTTATTTATTGTCTCCTTAGTTGCAATTACACATTCCGTCCATAGGACATGTGGAAACGTCATAGGGAATCGAACCGCGGGGTGCATACGACGTCTGTAGACGTCCTAGCGCATCCTCAATGATACCGGGCGAGAGAGGAATATTCTGAATGTTTTCCTTTTTTTTATTACATACTAGCGCTTCATTTCTGCTCCTCATCCGTCTCTCCCGCAAAATATGAACGCTTTTTGGATCATGCTGTATATCGTATAAATTAAAACGATAGCAATGTAAGCTAGCAATGTAAAGCAAGCTTTTTTAGCGGTTTGTTTCCGGGTTGTGGGTTTCAGAGTAAAAGCGGCCATGTCTTTCCGGCAGGATTGAAGGAATCCCGGCACCGATTGTGTTTACGTTGGCCCTCGTCTTTCAGTTAAATGGTGCTGTATTTAAACGTAAGCCTATAACCTAACTAAAACTAGTACAGTACAGATCACTGAAGTCCTCAGTAAAACCCCTCGACCCCCTGGGGGTCCCCAGCCCCTCGACCCCCTGGGGGTCCCCTGGGTGTCCCCTGGGTGTCCCCAGCCCTTCAACCCATGGGGATCCCCAGCCCCTCGACCCCCTGGGTGTCCCCAGCCCCTCGACCCCCTGGGTGTCCCCAGCCCCTCGACCCCCTGGGGGTCCCCAGCCCCTCGACCCCCTGGGGGTCCCCAGCCCCTCGACCCCCTGGGGGTCCCCAGCCCCTCGACCCCCTGGGGGTCCCCAGCCCCTCCCTTGCCTGCAGGTGGTCGAGGCGGGCCAGCAGGTGCGTGGCGCTGCAGATGAACTCCTCCAGGGAGACCCTGAGCTCCATCCACTGGTCATGGTCGTAGTCCAGAGAGCCCTCTAGGTCCTCCGTCAGCTGGGAGGGGTCCACCAGTCTGGACAGACCCTCCACGGACACCAGGCTGGTCTAAACACACACAACCACACACACACACACACGTTTAGAGACACCCTCTACAGACACCAGAATGGTCTGAAACACACACAAAGACATAAATGGCAGTGAATGGAGCCGGCTGGACCAGCTCATGAACAAACACTATTTATTAACACAATCTTTACATCCGACATCTGGGAATGTCATAAGGATTCGAACCAAGCTGTACATCCGACGTCTGTGGACGTCTTAAGGCATCCTCAATGATACGGGGCGAGATAAGAATATTCAGAATTTTTCCTATATTTTTTTGGCCTGTTCGCCTTTCGGCTGCCGTATGCTACGCTCTGGGCTCATATTAGCTTACCGTTGACTTACATGTTAGCGCGGCGGAAAGAATGACTCGTATCTCCTAATCCAGGGTGCTCTCCGTGGTTATGAACGGATCGATATACTGGCGCTTCATTTCTGCTTCTCATCCGTCTCTCCCGCAAAATATGAACGCTTTTTGGATCATATATCGTATAAATTAAAATGATCGCAATGTAAGCTAGCAATGTAAAGTCAACTTTTTTAGTAGATTGTTTCCGGGTCATGGCTTTCAGAGTAAAAGCGCTGAGACAACCCCGGCCATCCAGAGCTCCTATTTTGAAGCACTTCCGGCACTGATAGTGTTTAATGAACGTTGAGACCTTGTCAAATAATCGGTTAAGGAATATAAAAGAAGACGTATAACATGTCTACTGTGTTGCTTTTCGATGTGTACACTGTGTAATATTATAGAGCACAAACTATAGTTTCCGAGCGTGTCCGTCAAGTATTGCGAGACTCAATAAAATAAACTCAATAAACTCAATAAAATGATGTCCTGTCTGTGCACATCGAAAAGCAAGTTATTGGAAAAACAACCTGTGATACACGTCTTCTTTCAAATTCAAATGTTTCAGAAATAGTGTTTGTTCATGAGCTGGTCCAGCCGACTGCAGCCCAGTCACGTGTCCATACCATGACCTTTCCTTCTGTAAGCTTCCTTGTATAATGCAAGGTTAATTAAATAAGGTTAGGAAGCGAAGACCGTACGGTGGACTCCATGTTGCTCCCTGGAAGAAAAGAAACATGCGCAATGGGCTATATGTAGCCAACAGTTCCGCGTTCAGCTTCCTTGGTCTCAATTGCGCATGTCTCTTTCCTTACCGTACGGTCTTCGCTTCCTAACCTTATTTAATTAAACTTGGTATAATGGTGTTTAGGGGGCGTTACTTATGGGCAACAGGTTACAATATCGTGGGATAAGAAAAACAAACAGATTTGGACATTAACATGACCGACCTCGAAGGTGAACTTGGCGCTGCCAAAGTTGGTCTTCTGCTTCTGCCAGAAGGTGTCTGGTTTGATGATCAGAGCCATGCAGATCTCTGCAGGGAACACCTCCTGCAGGGTCTTCAGGAGAGGCTTGATCAGGTCCCACTTGGACCCCCGCATGTCTAGGATGACCGTGAAGCCCCGCTTCACCACGTCCTCACTGGGGGGAGGAGTTACATACAGAGGGGGAGGGGTTACATACAGAGGGGGAGGAGTTAAATACAGAGGGGGGTTAAATACAGAGGGGGAGGGGTTACATACAGAGGGGGAGGGGTTAAACAGCATGTCTAGGATGACCGTGAACCCCCGCTTCATCCTTAGAGTATATATGAATAGAGAAGACACCCGAGTTCTCCTCCCATTTGCATTAAGTTGCTCAAAAGCGCATGAGGCGATTTCACTCCTCCTTCCGTGTGGGAACAGAGTGCATTCTGGGATGGATTGGCCCCAAACACATGAACGCGCTGCCGTTGACTATCATTGTGCCGTTTGTGCGTGTTCACGTATGAAACATTCGTTCACGTATCATGGCCCCAAACACATGAACGTGCGCAATGATAGTCAACGGACCAGCGCTGGCTCGAGCTGCAATGACAAATTTGGCCACTATGTCCATTGCGCCTCAGGATTTCCTCTGGGTGCCTTCTCTATTCATGTATACTCTAAGGCTTCACCACGTCCTCACTGGGGGGGGAGGGGTTACATACATATGGGGAGGAGTTACATACAGAGGGGGAGGAGTTAAATACATATGGGGAGGAGTTACATACAGAGGGGGAGGGGTCAAACAGCATGTCTAGGATGACCGTGAACCCCCTGTGTGTGTGTGTGTGTGTGTGTGTGTGTGTGTGTGTGTGTGTGTGTGTGTGTGTGTACCTGGGGACAGTACTCAGGTAGGTCACCAGTCTTCTTAGATCTTCTTGTTTTATTCTGTCGTGGTTACTTCTGGACGGGAACGTCAGGATGGGACCCCCCCGCTTATCTCTTCCCCCTACACACACACGCACACGCACACACACACACACACACACACACACACACACACACACACACACACACACACACACACACACACACACACACACACACACACACACACACACACAAAGCAGTGATAGAAATATCTGACAGTTACATACTGGTTTCATGACTCTGACCTCTGTAAAATAAAATGATAATACAGAGATGCAATGACAGTTGAGTTGAACAAAGTTTGGCGGAGCCTGGTGGTGGCTGCTGCTATAGCACACACAGCCACACACCATACCATGTACACTAAGGCCCCGCCTCCCTCCTCACAGCTCTGTTAGAGCGTAGGGCTGGATAGTCTCATAACGTGAAGGAAGTCAGTAGTGTCTGTGGCACGCTGCGAGTGTGCATGCAGTGGGCTTTCCCAGTCTCGAGTCCCGACAGCCAGGTACGTGCACAAATCACAACTACAATTGTACAGTGCGCCGCTGTTTATGAACCAAAACGCAGTTTGGGGCTTGTTTTTACAGCCTGCAGCCGCTACTCTGTTCACCGTCCGTCACAGCTGTTGCACAGTGCCCCGCTGCGCTGTTTATAAGCAAGAAAACAGTCAGTCTGTTTGGGATATTTCGATCGCGGCGGGGACTCGCTGATCAGCCTGTGTCAGGGCCCAGTGACGTCTAGTTATGCCACTGGTCATAGTCTGTCTTCTCTAGGGAGGGAGACAGGTCATAGTCTGTCTTCTCTAGGGAGGGAGACGGGTCATAGTCTGTCTTCTCTAGGGAGGGAGACGGGTCATAGTCTGTCTTCTCTAGGGAGGGAGACGGGTCATAGTCTGTCTTCTCTAGGGAGGGAGACGGGTCATAGTCTGTCTTCTCTAGGGAGGGAGACAGGTCTGTTTTCTCTAGGGAGGGAGACAGGTAATAGTCTGTCTTCTCTAGGGAGGGAGACGGGTCATAGTCTGTCTTCTCTAGGGAGGGAGACGGGTCATAGTCTGTCTTCTCTAGGGAGGGAGACAGGTCTGTCTTCTCTAGGGAGGGAGACAGGTCATAGTCTGTCTTCTCTAGGGAGGGAGACGGGTCATAGTCTGTCTTCTCTAGGGAGGGAGACAGGTCTGTCTTCTCTAGGGAGGGAGACAGGTCATAGTCTGTCTTCTCTAGGGAGGGAGACAGGTCTGTCTTCTCTAGGGAGGGAGACAGGTCATAGTCTGTCTTCTCTAGGGAGGGAGACAGGTCTGTCTTCTCTAGGGAGGGAGACGGGTCATAGTCTGTCTTCTCTAGGGAGGGAGACAGGTCATAGTCTGTCTTCTCTAGGGAGGGAGACAGGTCTGTCTTCTCTAGGGAGGGAGACGGGTCATAGTCTGTCTTCTCTAGGGGGGAGACAGGTCATAGTCTGTCTTCTCTAGGGAGGGAGACGGGTCATAGTCTGTCTTCTCTAGGGAGGGAGACAGGTCTGTTTTCTCTAGGGAGGGAGACGGGTCATAGTCTGTCTTCTCTAGGGAGGGAGACAGGTCTGCCTATGGCGGCCTTTATCAAACGCAAGACTGTGCTCACTGAGTCTGTACCTATAGTCAAGATGTTTCTTTGTTTTGGGTGGGTCACGGAGCTCAGGCACGGTGTATTAGGTCTGTCAGAACAGAGCTCAGGCACGGTGTATTAGGTCTGTCAGAACAGAGCTCAGGCACGGTGTATTAGGTCTGTCAGAACAGAGCTCAGGCACGGTGTATTAGGTCTGTCAGAACAGAGCTCAGGCACGGTGTATTAGGTCTGTCAGAACAGAGCTCAGGCACGGTGTATTAGGTCTGTCAGAACAGAGCTCAGGCACGGTGTATTAGGTCTGTCAGAACAGAGCTCAGGCACGGTGTATTAGGTCTGTCAGAACCAATTTCATAATATTGTAATGTTTAGCACCCTGAGCTGGAGTCGAACCCCGGCCTCCAACTCAGTGGACAAGGCAAGAAACAAGCCGCGCCAAGAGAGCTAGCTCCCTTGGAGGAGCAAGTTACGGCCGGGTCTTTCGCCGGGTCGTTACAATATGAATGAAATAGAATTTATTTTACCCGCTCGCTAAATGTATTGGAGTAACGAATCTACCACTGTGAAATCCCACCCGGCCGCTTCTTGCCTTCCAGCATGTGAAAAGGTGCATGTCGGGGTGACGTGAGCACACGGAGTTGCTCACTTCACACAGGGGTGATTTTTTTAATGAACAAACTTTGGTATTATGTGTATTATACGCTAAAAATTAATGATGTACATTTTCGAATATTAAAAATAATAAAGCAATGAAATTCGAATGGGATTATAGAGGTGAACTGACAGCCCTAAGGTGTATTCTGCCGATAGCATTCTAGTTGATTAGATTCTAGTTTATTTCCCTGTGTGTGTGTGTGTGTGTGTGTGTGTGTGTGTGTGTGTGTGTGTGTGTGTGTGTGTGTGTGTGTGTGTGTGTGTGTGTGTGTGTGGGGCTATAGAGACGTCCTGCACGTCTCACAGACTCACCTGAAACAAACGCTATCTTCTCTTTTAGTGCAGGAAGTACATCGGACGCCTTGATGCCATCACTCCTGAAGGACCCTGGGGGGGGGGGGGGGGGGAGAGAGAGAGAGAGATAGAGAGAGAGAGAGAGAGAGAGAGAGAGAGAGAGAGAGATAGAATTACTTGAATGCAGTGTTGGGAAAGTTGAAGTAGTTATGTTGTGAGCTTGTAGATCTGCTATTTTAGGAGTGCAACCAAGCATGAAATGACCTTAGTTCTACGTACTGGATCTCTTCTCCACTAGTCCATATTTTACTCTAGTTTTAGACTTAAACCCTCAGAATTATGACAGAAAATGTTGGTTGACTAGCTTAAAAAAGAAAAAAAAAAGAAAGAAAGCTATGATGACTAAACTATAAGACTAAATGTATTGCCAATTTAGTCAACATATACAAACAAGACTCAAATGTTAGGGAGGGACGAGTGGAGAAGAGATCCAGTAGAACTAAATGTTAGGGAGGGACGAGTGGAGAAGAGATCCAGTAGAACTAAATGGGAGGGACAAGATTTTCTGATTGTGCGTGGTGGGTGTCCGATAAATATCCGATAGATCGGATATTTCACGCGGATAAGTATGAATCAGGCACTATAACACCATCACACAAACACACACACACACACACACACACACACACACACACACACAGCAGGACTGGCAAGGGACACACGTTTTACATAACTGTTATTGTACTGCAACCATCTGGTGTTAAATAATGCCAAACGGAGAGGAGAGGAGAGGAGAGGAGAGGAGAGGAGAGGAGAGGAGAGGAGAGGAGAGGAGAGGAGAGGAGAGTGAAGGAACGTGCTCACACACAAACACACACACACACCTTTGATCCATGAGCACATGTTTTCTCCATCCCAGCTGTTCACCACAAACACGCTGTTTCCGTGTGTGTGTGTGTGTGTGTGTGTGTGTGTGTGTGTGTGTGTGTGTGTGTGTGTGTGTGTGTGTGTGTGTGTGTGTGCGTACGTGCACAGTAGCTGTTGATCACAGAAGCATATGGCGCTACACCCCCAGGAAACAAATGACAAGGGACACCCCCTCCCCTCGACAGGCACACACACACACACACACACCACCCCCCCATCAGGTCAGTGGCCCTCATTTATCATAGTGGCGTAGACAAAAAAAAGAACGTACGTACGGCGAGATCACTCCATCGTCGTGACTTAATTTGACTCTCGACGGAAAGCTCGCGTCTGATCTGAGCACGCGTGTGCGATTTGTCTACACCCGATTTTTACATAGTAGATGGTGTGAGCTTGTAGATCGGCTATTTTATGACTGGATTCGTGGTCATTGACATGAAAGAGGTTGAGCACCACTGACATAGAAACATAGGGTTTTTCAGAAAACTGTGTAGGATTTAGAAGGAATTTGTAGAATCGTCCTCAGGTCTAAATGGGTTGAGCAAAAACGGTTTTCAGGACGGCTCCGCTAGGCGGAGGTACGGCGGCTAGGACGCAATCAGTGTTATTCTAAAACAGTTTTAAATTACTAAACATGGTTAATATAACATAATGGTATTAGTTGTTCTAAAAAATAGTAGGTTCTGCCGTAGTAGATACTGTATATAAACGGCAAGCAGGTTTATATATCGACTATCTGAAACTGATCCATTTCCTGGTTGCCGGTCCCCATTGTCTGTCACAGCGCTACTCAACCCATGGCCCGTATGCGGCCCCTGCTTAACCCATTCTGGGCGGGAACCCCTTTTGGTGTTTTAAGCATTATGCTATACTTTAGCTGTTGAAAAATATTTTTGAAAAATCATGAAAATGTTGCGCAAATCTTTGAATATATATATTTCTTTTTCCAGAGCGAACGCATTTCAAATCTTTGCTTCTGGGGTGTCCCTGGAACAACATATAACCAACCACCCAGCACACACACCATCCTCCATCGTGATATAACCACCCACCCACCCAGCACACACACCATCCTTCATAGTGATATAACCACCCACCCACCCAGCACACACACCATCCTTCATAGTGATATAACCACCCACCCACCCAGCACACACACCATCCTTCATAGTGATATAACCATCCACCCACCCAGCACCCACACCATCCTTCATAGTGATATAACCATCCACCCACCCAGCACACACACCATCCTTCATAGTGATATAACCATCCACCCACCCAGCACACACACCATCCTTCATAGTGATATAACCATCCACCCACCCAGCACCCACACCATCCTTCATAGTGATATAACCATCCACCCACCCAGCACCCACACCATCCTTCATAGTGATATAACCACCCACCCACACAGCACACACACCATCCTTCATAGTGATATAACCATCCACCCACCCAGCACACACACCATCCTTCATAGTGATATAACCACCCACCCACACAGCACACACACCATCCTTCATAGTGATATAACCACCCACCCACCCAGCACACACACCATCCTTCATAGTGATATAACCATCCACCCACCCAGCACCCACACCATCCTTCATAGTGATATAACCACCCACCCACACAGCACACACACCATCCTTCATAGTGATATAACCACCCACCCACCCAGCACACACACCATCCTTCATAGTGATATAACCACCCACCCACCCAGCACACACACCATCCTTCATAGTGATATAACCACCCACCCACACAGCACACACACCATCCTTCATAGTGATATAACCACCCACCCACCCAGCACACACACCATCCTTCATAGTGATATAACCACCCACCCACCCAGCACACACACCATCCTTCATAGTGATATAACCACCCACCCACCCAGCACACACACCATCCTTCATAGTGATATAACCACCCACCCACCCAGCACACACACCATCCTTCATAGTGATATAACCATCCACCCACCCAGCACACACACCATCCTTCATAGTGATATAACCATCCACCCACCCAGCACACACACCAACCTTATCCAATAACGTTTATGCATTCACTCATCATTCACACCATCAACGTTCACATTATATGAATGCCTTTCTGGGCTATCTCTCATCAAGTCTTTCTCTGCTACTGTACGTTGTGATATCTCTGATGCGAATCAAACACAGGACAAAGGTCAAGTTAGACACTGGTTAACCCATTCTGAGATCAGATTCATACGAGGTTTCCACTGGACACACGCTGGTCTGATGAACCCATTCTGACCTGAGATCAGATTCTAAAAATGTCAGTCGTTCTTCGATTTAAAAAAGAAATAGCAGACCTACAAGCTCGTATCGCGCCACTCGGTGGCGCGATATGAGCTTGTAGGACTGCTATTTTTCAATAGCTAAAGCACGACATGATGCCAACACCAAAATGGGTGCCCGGTCAGAATGGGTTAAGCCAACAGAAATACACGTTGGGGCCCCGGGCTCCAGATGTGCTGGTTGGTGCCTTGCATGGTTTCCGCCGCCATCAGTGTATGAATGTGTGTGAATATAATGCACAATCTGCACCATTTACCGCACGCGCGCGCGCACACACACACACACACACACACACACACACACACACACACACACACACACACACACACACACACACACACACACACACACACACACACACACACACACACACACACACACACACACACACACACACACACACACACACACACACACACACTTAACAGCATCACAGAGGATGATGTCATACTCAGCCTGGACAGGAACATCTGCTAGTGATTGGTTCACTAATGGGAACGAGACTAGTATGTGTGTGCGTGTGCACGTGTGTGATCGTGTGTGCGTGCGTGTGTGTGTATAGCCTGGGATCAATATAGCCTCGGTCCCAGCCTTACTTATCTGCAAAGAGAATAGCCTGGTCACAACCTAAGACAGAGAGAAAAGCCTGGTCACAACCTAAGTCAGAGAGAAAAGCCTGGTCACAACCTAAGGCAGAGAGAAAAGCCTGGTCACAACCTAAGGCAGAGAGAAAAGCCTGGTCACAACCTAAGACAGAGAGAAAAGCCTGGTCACAACCTAAGAAAGAGAGAAAGGCCTGGTCACAACCTAAGAAAGAGAGAAAGGCCTGGTCACAACCTAAGACAGAGAGAAAAGCCTGGTCACAACCTAAGACAGAGAGTAAAGCCTGGTCACAACCTAAGACAGAGAGTAAAGCCTGGTCACAACCTAAGACAGAGATAAAAGCCTGGTCACAACCTAAGACAGAGAGAAAAGCCTGGTCACAACCTAAGAAAGAGAGAAAGGCCTGGTCACAACCTAAGACAGAGAGTAAAGCCTGGTCACAACCTAAGACAGAGAGTAAAGCCTGGTCACAACCTAAGACAGAGAGAAAAGCCTGGTCACAACCTAAGACAGAGAGAAAAGCCTGGTCACAACCTAAGAGAGAGAAAAGCCTGGCCACAACCTAAGACAGAGAGAAAAGCCTGGTCACAACCTAAGACAGAGAGAAAAGCCTGGTCACAACCTAAGACAGAGAGAAAAGCCTGGTCACAACCTAAGAGAGAGAAAAGCCTGGCCACAACCTAAGACAGAGAGAAAAGCCTGGTCACAACCTAAGACAGAGAGTGCCAAATGTGTCGGACGGAACATCCGTCAGATGTATTTCCCCCGGATACCATATTTTCCGACCAATCACAGCAACAGATTTGTAAAGCGTCTACGTTATTTCCTAGAGCGGATCGAACTTCCGCCAAAATCCCGATACTTCCGCCGATCCACTCCCATCTCCACACTCCTACGACCTGTGGGGTTGGGTTTATGGGGTTGGGCTTTGGGGTAGGTCACTGTCACTGACCTGTGGGGTTGGGTTTATGGGGTTGGGCTTTGGGGTAGGTCACTGTCACTGCGTGCCGTCATGTCATATTTCTATTTTTGTACGAAGAAGAAAGACTCTCACTCAGACACACACGCACGCACACTGTACTATATCAACCATGCCACTCACAGTGTCGCGGTGACATCATTTCCTGATAGCCTGCCTCTGTCATGGTGACAGTGACAACACACACGTATCAATGTGTGTGTAAGAATGAATTAGTGTGTGTGTGTGTGCGTGCATAAACAGAATGTCTCAGTGACATAAATCTCTCTCTCTCTCTCTCTCTCTCTCTCTCTCTCTCTCTCTCATCTCTCTCCTCTCTCTCTCTCTCTCTCTCTCTCTCTCTCTCTCTCTCTCTCTCTCTCTCTCTCTCTCTCTCTCTCTCTCTCTCTCTCTCTCTCTCTCTCTCTCTCTCTCTCTCTCTCTCTCTCTCTCTCTCCTCTCTCTCTCTCTCTCTCTCTCTCTCTCAATAGGTAAGGCTTTTCTTGGAGTGATGACATCATCGGCACAGTGTGGCTCAACCACATGGAGAGAGAGCGCTGACTCAGTGCGCGCTCGCGCACACACACACACACACACCCACAGTCCCACACACACACACACACACCGGAGCAATTAGTCTTGCTCGAGGACACATTTCGACACCAACTCTGGGGGAGCCCACAGCAGGGATCGAACTGGGCCGCTATATCGGCCACTCTAACCGCTGAACCACTGCCGCTGTTTGGACAATCTGTAGTATACTACCAGTAAGACCGCCCCGAGGGCGTGCACGCATCCGCCTGGGTGACAGCAGACGGCAGACTGCTGGGGGAGAGCTGGCACTTTGGCACAACATATGGAATGAATTTTACATTGGCCATATATGGAGTGTGTCTGAGCAGGGGGCAGTCAGACAGATATTTTGTGAAGCCACTAAGGGAATCAGGACTTCCTGAAAGTTCATATAATGGCCTGTTGTGGCGCTGTCATTGGGCCCAAAAAAACCCATATCTCATAGAGGTCCATGTATTTGGGCCCAACTTCACCTAGACTGTATTACCTTAATAAACATGGTCATGAATACTTTCTGCTTCTTCCAGTCACTAGTTTAAAGTCTCATTTCTCATGTCATAATATTCTTTTTGGAAAATTATGGTCCATATATTAAAAAAAATACCATAAAGTTGCGTATGTTCTGAGGGGCCGTGGCTACCGTTACAGTCTATGATCGGGAGCCACCCCCGTTCGAGTCCTCTCTCATGACCACTGATACATGATACAGGTACACATGATACAGTACACAGGTACACGGACATTGCTGGTTGTAGGAGTGGTTGCACCACTAAAACAAAACAACGAAGAAGAAGGGGGGAACTCCTGCCTCGTGTCTGGGCCAGCCAATGGCCAGCTGGTAAGGATGTGACGGTTTTTCGTTCAACCGGTACGATCCGGTTTCATCTAGTAAAACGGATTAATTTATTTAAACCGACCGAACCGTATTTTTATGTTTACCCACGGAAGCGGTCGCAACGCTCGCCGCGGTGCTCAGGCTCACTGCTGGCTGCCTGCAGCAGAGCGGCCAGGAGCCCACTCAGCCCAGCACACACACCACGTCAGGTTTCAAGTGAATGGGGCAGGGGGGTGGAGCTGGGTGGACCACGCAGTGTTGTTTGTTTACAATAAAGTTTCAATAGTTGTCACTGTACAATACTTTAAAACAGTTGTCATGTTGCACACAATCAATTTGGTCGTAGCAGCCGCCTGTAGAAACCCCTCTCCTCCCCAAGCAGACAGCACAGTGAGACCGCAGTGAGAATGCTATAGCATTGCAAGAAGCTAAGGCTTAGCTGCTAAGCTAACACAACACCAGCCATGGTGGTGGTGATGCTAGCTTAGCTTTAATAGCTTAGCGTAGCTTGCTGCTGCTGCTTGGCTGTTCAACTTCACTTCATCTCTGCCTGTAATTTCTTATTGTGCGCTGCATAAAACAGACAGATCTACAAGCTCTACAATCTCAACTCTCAAACTCCAACTAGTCTCACTCCTGCATGAACAGTGCTCGAGCGCTCAGTTTTCTGCCCCCTCAATGTCGCAAATCTTTGAGCGCATTCACTTCAACTTCAATGGCTCTTCTGCACAGCGCAGCAGTAGGTTTGCTTTGCGCTTGCGTTAGTCAAAACTAAATTAAGCGAGTGACAGCGAGACGAGCATGTCTCACTGTCGCCGTAGCAATGAATGGAGAGACTTATTTGGAATGATTAAATCCATTATTGGCCTGGAGAAAGTTACAGCCGCGCCGCCGCCTCCTCCTCCTCCTCCCTGGCACAATTATGTGCTATATGACGTTTTGTTTACCCTGCGACAGGGACTGAGAGGGTTTTCTCGTCAGCGAAAAGTCAAGCGGCCAGTGGCTTTAAACAGTAGGTACAGTTGCTCACATTTGGACTGGACACGACAGCGATATGTTTTGGACTCAGACTCATGGACCCTATATAGCTGGCCTGGTGCAGATGCGTGCAGATCACGATGCGTTAATTGTTTAATACAAATACAATGCTTAAAGAATTGATCCCAAGTAGGCAAGAAAACACTATGGCTTGTTTCCATTTGTGTGAGCATTGAGAAATAAAGACAAATGTGTTAAATCTGTCACCAAATTATGGTCTTTACACGCTATGGAAAAAAACGAAAATTACTCCAGTGGCCAAAGTCGGTATAACCGTTTCGGTCGATTTTTTTATTGAATATCGACCCGGTTTTGTAATTTTCAAACCGTCACATCCTTACCAGCTGGGCCCAAACGGATCTAGAAAGATGGCGATTTACAATTCAAGGACTAACTGCCTACATCTTATGTCCATATCAGACCCGGGGAACGCTTTGTCCATATTTTTTTACAGTCTATGGTCTTCAGTGAGTGTACAGGGTTTGATGAGGTCAGAACAGGTCAGCTACATATAGGTCCAAGGTTCAGTCAGGACAACTCATGAATGGATGGAAAATGTATTTATTGAATATAAAAAAGAGATTTGGCGATGAATTGGATCTGTTTTTTTAGGTACTCAAGCGCATCAGTCCAGACCATAGAGACTCTGAATCCCCCGTACCTAAACAGCAGATCCAAAACGACCACACCAGATCAAGTCATTTTCCCAAATTCAAGGTACCAAAAGTTAACTCTGAACTTTGGTAGATCTGCTTTTAGCTTCTGTGGCCCAAATACATGGAATAACTACATTAAAATTGACCACATACTGTACCTCTGAGTTGTTTTAAAACCTTGGTGAGCATATACAGATCCCCACAATATGTAACTGTTTTTAGATCGTTTTGAAGTTTGTCTTAGCTTTATTGTAACCTACTGTATATAAGTAATTCACATGTATAACTTTTGTTTTCCTTTTCCTGATCTTCTGATGTATTGTGATGTTTTTTAACTTGATATTGTATTACTCAACGACACTGAAAATTAGTTTAATTACTCAGTGTAGTTTAGAAAATAAATAAAACTTGAATTAATTGAATAAATGACCATAAATGTTGTTGGTCCACTCCACAACCTTCTTTCGCAGACGAAACTAAATAAAACCTACCGGAAAAAAGAAAAAGAAAAGTTGAAAACTGAATAAAAACTAAGCTATGATCCCTAAAACTATGACTGCCCGTATCACTCGTGCGTTAAGCTTGGAGATCAGTCTCTCTCTCCTCTCTCCCTCCCCCCTACAGTCAGCCATCATCGTCTGTGCACTCAATTATGGTTTGACACACTCAGGGATTTCCCTGTCGTGTGTGTGTGTGTGTGTGTGGTGTGTGTGTGTGTGTGTGTGTGTGTGTGTGTGTGTGTGTGTGTGTGTGTGTGTGTGTGTGTGTGTGCGCAGTGACACTGCAGGAATGAGGGAAATCTAACCCTTCCCCTGAGACAGACTCAACTATAATCACTGGTGACATCTGCAGAGAGAGACAGAGAGACAGAGAGAGAGAGAGAGAGAGAGAGAGAGAGAGAGAGAGACAGAGAGAGAGAGAGAGAGAGAGAAAATAACCAAATTATAAGACAGCAAAGGGGAAAGCTATCTGACAGTACATTGGAAAGAAAGCAACCCAAAAGCAGATAATAAACTAGAATGCTATCTGGCCCTAAACAGATAATACACCGTGGCAGAATACCTGAGCACCGTGACCGACCCAAAACAAAGACAAATCTTAACATACTCAGTGAGCACAGTCTTTGCGATTGAGAAAGGCCGTCATAGGCCATGTCTCCCCTCCCTAGAGAAGACAGACTATATGCACCCACTGCACACAAAATGAAACTGGAGTTACATTTAATAACCATCTGTCCACTGCACCAAGACATCAGAGACACATGCTGTCCACGGATTACAATCACCAGCGGAGATTTTGAAAACATGACAAACTAGAAATGCACTCTGTCGAGCTATGAAAATAATACCCCGGGCGATCACACAGCCAATGACCAAACGTTAGCCTGGTTAATAAACCAGACCGAATCAGCCGTTGGCAAAAATAAATTGCCTGCCGGCGGATTTCGGTCTGGAGAGGCTCAATTGTACGCCCATTTCCTACACCAGAGAATGTGGGCGCCCAATAGGGACACGGTATGCAATATGGGCGGGCTTTGGTACAGTGACTTTCAATGCTTGAGACCTTTGACTGACAGTAGCTCTGACCAATTGCGTCAAAGAGAAAATGTTTCCCTGGAAATGAAATCCAAGCTGAGCCTCCCCAGACTAATATCCCGCGGTCTGTGCGATATTAGTCTGGTTTATTAACCAGGCTAACCAAACGTACCATAGTTATACGTCATCAGGCAATCCCTGATTGGCCGAGCGATACCACCGACATACTGTAAGGTGTACGCAGCCGATTACATTACTGGCGCGCTCTGCTCGCGCAAGTAATGACAAAAAAAAACTGCCATATCTGCTGGGTGAAGTACGACAATGTGCAAACACAGCAGAAAGTTCCATGAGCTGCTGTGATAGAAGGATATCAAATGGAACACACACGGGTGCACGCCACGTGCATGCACACACACACACTCACACACCTCCTCCTAAGCCCAAACAGAGCAGTATTTGGCAAGCTGTTTGGCTTTGCTCTTTGACATGCCAGCTATTTTTAGGCCACTCGTGGTCAGTTTATGTACACGGCCATGGGCTTCCAAATATTCCAGTATGGCGAATCTACATCAAAGACACCTCCAGAATCAGGACCTCCTTGTGACTGATGGTGTCAACAAAAACAACATCCGGTGTATTTGGGATGCTAGCCAAAGACATCGCATTCACAGCTAAACCATAGAGTATTAAAAGGATAGCGACTGAACCGGAGTGATAGCTTCCTTTCAGTGGAAGTTGCTCAGTGCTTTTGAAGCACCCGCAAGAACGGTCTATACTTCCGCATTATTGTTGTGCTCAATGTTAAACCCCAGCTTCCTCGTCATAACTCCACAGGTCCGCCTGCAGTCCCCGCTCTTACCACTAGGGCCGAGCGCCTCGACGTTGGAGAGCCTCACTTTGGGGGCTTGAGCTAAACCAATGCGGTAACACCCATGAATGTTTATACATTGCTGCACTAGGATGGCATATACTTCCGAGCTGCATCAGACTCTAGGTCAACAACAATACGGTCGTGGCGACTGGCGAGCATTATAATAAAAAAAAACTACATCCATTTGATTTGTTATGTGTGCGATGGATTCTAGGTGTTGTTCACAATCATGGTAGTTTAGACAGAGTGGAGTGTGGATGTCAGGATACCAGATTTACAGATTGTACCCTATTGGCCTGAATGAGACTGTTGTTTTTCTCCAATGGAAATATCCTAAAAAATGTATGGTATTATAGTCAGGGAATAGACAATTTGACATTCAATGTTCTTTTTCCACAAATTAAGTCATGGAAAATGGGGCTCGTCTTAGTACATTCGGGGCAATAGGGTACTTGGTTGGTAATACTTGCAGTCTAGCTTTGAATTTTAAAACATCCTCCCCAATAGCACCTTTTTTGTACATGCAACGTGAAACAGAGCGATCAGCTGAATCAACACAGGCCAACTTTCCCTTGGCAGTCAAATTCACGCCAATGTCGTTTGGCTTCAGTCTAGTTTGGTACTATTAAAACAGAACCCTTCTAGCCGTTTCTACCTGTAGTAGTCTAGTGTCCCAGTGATGCAAACAGCCTGCACAAAAGAAGGACACAATCATGTCACCCTCCGGGCCGGGGGTCCTCAGTACTGTACTCTACTGTACATCTAAAAGACCACCCCTGGGACCCATCTAAAAGACCACCCCTGGGACCCATCTAAAAGACCACCCCTGGAACCCATCTAAAAGACCACCCCTGGGACCCATCTAAAAGACCACCCCTGGAACCCATCTAAAAGACCAACCCTGGGACCCATCTAAAAGACCACCCCTGGGACCCATCTAAAAGACCACCCCTGGAACCCATCTAAAAGACCAACCCTGGGACCCATCTAAAAGACCACCCCTGGAACCCATCTAAAAGACCACCCCTGGGTGTGCGTGCGTGCGTGTGTGCGTGCGTGCGTGCGTGGGTGAGTGCCAGGGGAAGAGACAGAGTGGCGTCCTGAAGCCCAAATCAATCTGTGATTGGTTAAATCTGGTCACAGGGGTTATCCAGGGGGAAAAAATCAATGCTGATTGGATGAGAGCTGGTCAATGATTGGATGAGAGGTGGACTGAGCTGGTCATTTGATTGGTCAACCCTGAGAGGATGAAAGAGAGACTTGGCACTGAGCGCTGGCTCTTCAATTAAAGGGCCACTTCACCCCTTTTGCAACCAGATCTTATGTTAAAGGACATTTTGTATATATGTATATTTAAATATAATATAATATATATATATAAATATATATTTTTTTACAAAATATTTAGGGATGCACCGATCCGGCTTTTTGGCATTCGATACTTTATTTATTACAGTAGAACTATAGTAAATGATACAAAAATAAATCACCATAACATTTTGTAAAAAAATACATATTTAGCGGCCCCATGCTCGAATGTCCCCGCCCCCCTGTCAAAAACTGCTAAAATCCCCAAAACGAAAGAAAGCAGCAAATTATTTTTTTAACACTCATCTTTTACTTTGTCTAATAACAACCTAAAACATTAACATTGGTTGAAAAAAACTAAAGTAATTGTTTTGGCATGCATTGTTATTTATGCCCATATGATGACCACGGATATGGTCTAAAAGTGTGCAAAACGTATTTTTCATTGCACTAGGTATTTAAATGATAAAAAGGAATGCTATTGGTCTTACAAGCTTTCTACAGGACAACAACAATATACCAGAACACTCACTGGCTCCATTCTGCCCTGTCAATCTGACTAAAAGCCTAGTACATGCACACACACACACACACGCGCGCGCGCACGCACACACACGCACACACACACAGTCACACACACGGCTACAAAATGTCTTTGTAATCAATTTGATTAATGACAGCTTGTTAAAGTGGATGTGAATGGACAAATAGGCTACATATATTCTTTTGTGCACTGTGCACTGTACACACACACACACACACACGTGCACACATGCGCACACACACACAGCATATGGTTGCAGCTGTCCAGAAGAAAAGCTTTCAGGAGGAAGGAAACCCTTCTACTGTCTGTCTGTCTGTCTCTCCCTCTCTCTCTCTGGTGGGTAATGAGAGCTAATCCAGTACATCTGGCTTCTCTGTCGCATGCACACGCGCACACACACACACACACACACACACACACACACACACACACACACACACACACACACACACACACACACGCACACACACACAGCCAATGTGAGTTTCCTTGAAAGAGCAGGAAATAAAACAGAGGAGATCCAGAGACCGATTAATGGAAGACAATAAGCCACACCCACCAATAGACCACAAGCCACACCCACCAAAAGAGACCAAGCCACACCCACCAAGAGACATGTAGTTATTTTTGTCTCCACCAGGCCGAAGGCATAGGGAGAGAGTATATGTTTTGCACTCCGAGCGTGCAATTTAAGTGAAATCTTTCGCAGACTTTCCTACTAGGCTGAGGAATATATGCAACCCTTTTCACATTGGCCTGTTATAGCACCACCAACAGGTGGATTTTTGACTCGGGTCAACCGCATGAAAGTCCAATAACTAAACCACTAAACCAAAGGGATATCAGGGAAATATTATAGACATTTCACCGCTGGAAGAAACTGCACTCACAATGTTAAAGATGGAGTGCCGTGATTTTTTTCCACCCTAATACATGAACATCATTATTATATAAGGAGGAAGAACTTTTTCAAACAAGTGTACAGTATTTGTTAAAATTATGGTTTTATGTGGACCACCAGTGCATTAAGTATGCGTGAGTTTAAAAAAAGACTGGCACAAAATAATCATGCAGTGCATGCCGTTGGAATTCCTAACCTGCATGCTACGCTCCACCACAGATACCTTCTATACAATATGGGACCCATATTTGAGATTTGTTGGCCCTCGGTTAGCTACCACCTTGACCATAGGGTTCCTGGACAGAAGCGATGCCACTAACCTTGATTGATAAAGTTATGGATATTATTGTTATGTATGTATGTATGTATAATGCATATCTTTTATTTTATTTTATTTTCTCTGGAGTTGTTAACCCATCTAAGCTTTCAAGCACCAAACTGCAAATGTGTCCATATTTGAATATTATTTTTGCACTTTATTTTTTGGGTATAAGTGTATAATTGTGTCCTATGTTCCACAACGCTCCTGAGCTGAGCTGTCTGTTTTTGTTTGTTTGTTTTGTTTTTCCTGTCTTGTTTTTGTCATAAAATGTAAAAATCAATACAAATATTATTGAAAAAAAAGTATGCGTGAGTTTAACCTTAGCACCACCTACTCCAGTCCCTCCGCCTCCTCTAAGACCACCCACTTGTCCTAGTGGGCTGTCCTAAAAGGACCTAAAAGGACAGCCCATGGTTCTGCTCTTTTATTTACAAAATGACAGAGGGAGGACAAATGGTGTCTGTTAATGTAATAAAAACTTGTGTTTTTGTGAATGTTAGAATCACAATCAGCATCCATATTGACCCTATTGTCACAATCAGCATCCATCCACCTCATCATCCAATTAAATCATTTAGTTTAACAGCCGAATCAATTAGTTTGATAATCATTTAGCATGAATAATTTGCCAATATATATACTGTAGGGCTATTGATTTCCTCCAGCTAAGCACCCTGGCATTGAAAACTGTCCTTTATTGACACAAAACACTTGCAGCTCTGCCCTGGGGCCATGAGGCTAGCACCCAGAAGACTCTCCACTCTTCTATTGCTCTGATCAAACTCAATTTACTACATGAATATGCCGTTCCTTCTGACTGCATTGAGTTTCAGTAAAAGTCGCGTTGCCAGATTTAAAGAAACAAGCGGCCAGGTCCACGAAAACAAGTCACAGAAATTGCCTTGACTATTTATGAAAACGTTTCAACAACACCAATCCTTTTAACAACATATTAATCTGAGGGTCCTTCACATGAACCATTGGTCAAGTCAACCACATCTCCCCTGCAAGTTACTTATATGAAAACAAGCCCGTCGCTTGTAATATCCAGACATGGCAAGATGACTTCCAGCGCGACAGATACTTCTAATTATTGCCTTTACAGCCTCGTATATTATTATTATCTATTCTATATTGGAGAAGTTGTACCCAACACATGGCAAGAAACCCAAACCCACAACACCATCTTACACACTACACCCACACACACTCACACGGCAGTGACGTCACACACTTACCTTCGCAGTGTTACAACGCTATCTCCTCCTATCGCGCCGAACGCCAAAACTCGACACCACCCGCCAAACACTGGCACTGGCACTGCCACCAAAAATGCCCGTCCACACTCACGCCGGCAATGCATTTGTTTACTACAAACATTATCGCCCCAAGCACCCACACCCCCGGAACACTGTTGCCCTTTCACCACGCTAAATTCGCCAGGTCTATGCAAGTGAGCACAAATTGCATGTGAGAAAATTCATTCACAAGCCCACAAATGCCATTCAACACACACTACGACTCGCTTACAATTCGCCAACCTGGCAACTACTACCCCGTCTTTTAAGCCTGATCTCCGAGTCTCCCTGACAGTCCTGTCCGCAGGAGAAAAACACAAGGAAGGAGAGGAATCTTCGCCTCACGATTTTGCTTATTCCTTCTAAATCACTGTATATAAAATATCGCTTACTCAGCGAATCTCTTAGTTACGTCAACATTGTTCTTCCACACTACTTGGTCCAAACTATTACAATTACAAAATCGTTTTTTATATTAAAATTATATATATTTTTAGGGCCATCTCATGTGGTCTACCTGCAAAGCCTTTGTGATCTATACTGGTAGATCCTGATCTACCTTTTGGGCACCGCTTAACGTCAGATCAGCCGTTTTGTCGGTCAGCGCCAAAAATGCTCCCCGACAGCATAATCGGAGCAAATACCGGGCAGTGTGTATGAGCCATGAAGTGTTGACTACACTAATAAGGACACATAATAAAAACTAATAACCCATCCGTTACTACATGTGGAGTCAACTCCCGCAATTTCCTTCTTCCCATAGTACGCGGCAAGGTAACTCTGGGAGGAGCGGCCGCGAACCGGCCGCGAAATTCTAGTTATATATATAGTATTATATATTGACTCAACAGCCAACAAGAATGCACACTACACGTCCACTCACAGTTAACAGGTTTTTTTTGTATCGAGTTGTACTTGAAATGTACTGTAATTCTGCAAACTGTTAATAAATCAATCAAATCAATCCTTGATTAATCCTGAGGACCCGACGTGACATCTACTTGCTTCCAATTGTAACAAGCCGCTGGCTGTATTTAACTGCCGTCGCCATGTTCAGTTCACACGTGTGTATGTGGCAGCTCCGCCCACAAAGGTTGTAGTATTTAGAAAAAAAGTTCATGACAGGTTTTTGCTCTTCATGTGACCACCGTGCTCTGACTGTAGGTGCGCTACCCGTTCAAAACAAAAATAACGGTAGTGGGTCGCACACACCAAGACTTTGTTTGTTTATTTCAAATTTGAACAGGGAAAAACGTTTCGGCTATCCAGCCTTCATCAGTGTCACTGACTAAAATATCTTTAAAAAAAAGCATATTACACACATAAACCCCAGGAAAGTGTTTCTTGTGTCCTAGCTATATGGCAAAGAGGGTGGACAGAGGTTGCTGGCATGCATCCTTCATTCCCTTCTCCAGTCAAACATCTGGACTCATCTTCTGAAAATGTTGCCACTAGGGATGCACCGAAAGGGAAATTCTTGGGCGAAACCGAATACCGAATATAGGAAACAGTTGGCCGAAAACAGAATACCGAATATGATTAATATTATATATATTTTTTCTTACCATTGCTGTCATGGCCGTACCTTAAAGGACCACTTCACCACTTTTCAACCTATCTTCATATAATAATAATCATGATAAAATGGCACGATTTATTTCTACTCAGTCTGTGTGGGCAGTTTAGAAACCATCCTCCAGTGACATCATCATTAGGAAGATTTTTTTTTAACCAAGATTATTTTACAAAAATGTTTAGATTGTCATTATCGTGAGAAAGATGGCTTCCATTTTCGCATTGCAACTTTTCAGGACTAGAAAGCCTGCAGTTTCTATTAGCTTGTATTCCCCATCAATGATGTCACTGGAGGACGGTTTCTGAACTGCCCACAGCCCTCCTATGAGACACAGACAGAGTAGATTTTTTTCATGATTATTAGTGAGGACCTATTATATGAAGATAGGTTGAAAAGTGATGAAGTGGTCCTTTAAAGCTACCTGATTTATGGCAAAAGAAATTGTTATGGCAAAACTTAAATAATAATCACTATAATGGGTCCATAAAACATTTATTCAGCTTTTTATGAATTAATTGCATACATTATTCGGTGATATATTTTCTGCCTATTCGGGCCGAAACCGAATAGGCCGATATTTTCTTCAGAAATTTTTCTGCGGACGAATATTCGGTGCATCACTAGTTGCCACTATTCTTTTTGTTGATTTCAGTTTCTTTCAACACTATTCAACACCATTATGATCAAGAAACTGCACCCCCTCAACATCCCTCCACAGTCCACTCCTCATCCACTGAACTCGCAACTTCCTGAGTAATAGTAGACCACAAACATATGGTAGGCACATATTTCTCATCAACTGTTATCACCAACACAGGGGCCCCTCAGGGTTGTGTCCTATTCAGAGTTGAATGTGGACAGAACAAAATAACTGGTCATTGAAACAACCCACACTGGGACCCACTCCTCATTAATGGTAAAACAGTAGAACCGGTTGACAGATTCACATTTCTTGGACTCACACTGGACAATAGACTTAGCTTTGATCAACACATTACATCTATCCAGTCACGCCGTCAGCGAAGACTCCGTGCAGTCCGTAAGTTAAGATCACTATCTGTTGCTCCTCATCTTCTCTTATTGTATTGCCTAACAGAAACCTGTTTCTACACCATACTGTCCATGCTTAACAGAAACATGTTTCTACACCATACTGTCCATGTCTAACAGAAACATGTTTCTACACCATACTGTCCATGCCTAACAGAAACATGTTTCTACACCATACTGTCCATGTCTAACAGAAACATGTTTCTACACCATACTGTCCATGCCTAACAGAAACATGTTTCTACACCATACTGTCCATGTCTAACAGAAACATGTTTCTACACCATACTGTCCATGCTTAACAGAAACATGTTTCTACACCATACTGTCCATGTATAACAGAAACATGTTTCTACACCATACTGTCCATGTCTAACAGAAACCTGTTTCTACACCATACTGTCCATGTCTAACAGAAACATGTTTCTACACCATACTGTCCATGCCTAACAGAAACATGTTTCTACACCATACTGTCCATGTCTAACAGAAACATGTTTCTACACCATACTGTCCATGCCTAACAGAAACATGTTTCTACACCATACTGTCCATGTCTAACAGAAACATGTTTCTACACCATACTGTCCATGCTTAACAGAAACATGTTTCTACACCATACTGTCCATGTCTAACAGAAACATGTTTCTACACCATACTGTCCATGCCTAACAGAAACATGTTTCTACACCATACTGTCCATGTCTAACAGAAACATGTTTCTACACCATACTGTCCATGCCTAACAGAAACATGTTTCTACACCATACTGTCCATGTCTAACAGAAACATGTTTCTACACCATACTGTCCATGCTTAACAGAAACATGTTTCTACACCATACTGTCCATGTCTAACAGAAACATGTTTCTACACCATACTGTCCATGTCTAACAGAAACATGTTTCTACACCATACTGTCCATGCCTAACAGAAACATGTTTCTACACCATACTGTCCATGCTTAACAGAAACCTGTTTCTACACCATACTGTCCATGCCTAACAGAAACATGTTTCTACACCATACTGTCCATGTCTAACAGAAACATGTTTCTACACCATACTGTCCATGCTTAACAGAAACCTGTTTCTACACCATACTGTCCATGTCTAACAGAAACATGTTTCTACACCATACTGTCCATGCTTAACAGAAACATGTTTCTACACCATACTGTCCATGCTTAACAGAAACATGTTTCTACACCATACTGTCCATGTCTAGCAGAAACATGTTTCTACACCATACTGTCCATGTCTAACAGAAACATGTTTCTACACCATACTGTCCATGTCTAACAGAAACATGTTTCTACACCATACTGTCCATGTCTAACAGAAACATGTTTCTACACCATACTGTCCATGTCTAACAGAAACATGTTTCTACACCATACTGTCCATGTCTAACAGAAACATGTTTCTACACCATACTGTCCATGTCTAACAGAAACATGTTTATACACCATACTGTCCATGTCTAACATAAACATGTTTCTACACCATAATGTCCATGTCTAACAGAAACCTGTTTCTACACCATAATGTCCATGCTTAACAGAAACATGTTTCTACACCATACTGTCCATGCTTAACAGAAACATGTTTCTACACCATACTGTCCATGTCTAACAGAAACATGTTTCTACACCATACTGTCCATGTCTAACAGAAACATGTTTCTACACCATACTGTCCATGTCTAACAGAAACATGTTTCTACACCATACTGTCCATGCCTAACAGAAACATGTTTCTACACCATACTGTCCATGTCTAACAGAAACATGTTTCTACACCATACTGTCCATGCCTAACAGAAACATGTTTCTACACCATACTGTCCATGTCTAACAGAAACATGTTTCTACACCATACTGTCCATGTCTAACAGAAACATGTTTCTACACCATACTGTCCATGTCTAACAGAAACCTGTTTCTACACCATACTGTCCATGTCTAACAGAAACATGTTTATACACCATACTGTCCATGCCTAACAGAAACATGTTTCTACACCATACTGTCCATGTCTAACAGAAACCTGTTTCTACACCATACTGTCCATGCTTAACAGAAACATGTTTCTACACCATACTGTCCATGTCTAACAGAAACATGTTTATACACCATACTGTCCATGCTTAACAGAAACATGTTTCTACACCATACTGTCCATGTCTAACAGAAACATGTTTATACACCATACTGTCCATGCCTAACAGAAACATGTTTATACACCATACTGTCCATGTCTAACAGAAACATTTTTCTACACCATACTGTTCATGCCTAACAGAAACATGTTTCTACACCACACTGCGTCCATGCCTAATAGAAACAAACCTTTCAGTATTACCCGTATTAAGTCCATCACACGGCTAGCACTTTGGATATCAAATGACACCGATCATCCCCTGCATCGCTTCTTTAACCTCATGCCATCAGGACAAAGATACAGAACCTTGTCATGGAAAAAGGTCAGTTTCAGTAGGAGTTGTGTCCCCTCAGCCATCGCAGCATTAACCAAAGTCCCCGCCGATAGGATGGTTCTGTATACATGCAGTGAGGACATGAGGTCATGTGTTTGTATTGTCTTGGTGCTGTGTTTTTTCTGTTCTGTACATGCAGTGAGGACGTCATGTTGTTGTGTTGTCTTGTTGTGATGGGTTTCTGTACTAATGTGTCATCTTGTTGTTGTTGGTGTTGAACAGACCTGTGAAGATGAATATCCTTCGGGACAAAAACAAAAGATTATTATTATTTCCTAAATATCATTCAAATAAGCTCTGGTTGAAAAGGGGGTGAAAGTGGCCCTTTAATGTCATCAGGCTGAGGCTCTCTCTCTCTCTATAGCGATCTACAAAATCACAACTCCTCAAGATGGGGAGACAGAGACTGCTGGAGTCAGGGTGTGTCCTCTAGTAATGCTGCATGCAGTGTGTGAGTGTGAGTGTGTGTGTGGTAGTAGTAGTGAATCTAGGCTACTAGGCTAGCCGTCAACTTTCCTCCCTTAAGTATCAACAAAAGGCCATGTTCACGCACGCACGCGCGAGCACACACACACACACACACACACACACACACACACACACACACACACGATAGAGGACTATAGATATCATGGTTCTGGACAGGACAAAGGCAAAGTGTCTCACAATAAGAGACACATTATAGAGATTCGTTCATTCATGTAACTGTTGCGCACGCACGTGCACACGCGCGCACACACACACACACACACACACAAGCCTCCAGAACCATTCATAACATTAGCAGCCCCCGGCGGCGTCGCTAGCCGACGGGCTGCTAACCACCTAACGGTTCGGCTGTAGTGTGTAGTAGAACATAACGACCGTTATAGTTGTGTCGTGCGTCGGCTAGCGACGCCAGAGGGGCTAATGTAATGTCTAGCACAACAACAACAATTAGCAACGATCCGTATTGGTTTGTTGTGAAAACGACCAGACAAAAGGCCATGCATGCATGCCGAGTGTGTGTGTGACTGTGTGTGTGTGTGTGTGTGTGTGTGTGTGTGTGTGTGTGTGTGTGTGTGTGTGTGTGTGTGTGTGTGTGTGTGTGTGTGTGTGTGTGTGTGTGTGGGTGTGGGTGTGTGCGTGTGTGTGTGTACCTGCTCTGTGGTAGAACGCTGCGGGGTCTGTCTGCTCGGCAAGCGGCGCCTCCTCGACCGAGGAGGCGTTCATGTTGCTCTCCTATCCTCCTTTCTTCTCCTCTTTTTCTTCACCTCCTCCTCCTCTTCCTCCTCCTCCTCCTCCTCCAACAGCACGGTTAATCCACCACGAGATGATGATGATGATGATTATTATTATTCACTATTATTAAATATGATGATGATACATCCAAGAAGGGAAGGAATTCATCACAGGAGACGTCCATGTTCTCTCTCTTTCTCTCTCTCGTCTTCAGTGTGTGTGTGTGTGTGTGTGTGTGTGTGTGTGTGTGCGCGCGCGCGTGCGACGCCGTGCGTGCGTGTGTCTCTACCTTAGTTTCCTACATTATTATGTTTCGTTATATTATTATTTTTTTTCCTCTCGTTTTTTTTCTCCTTGAAAGAACCGTTGGCTTCTTTTCTGCCCATTGTTCCTCTCTCTCTGTGTTCTGCCTCTCTCTACCCCTTCTCTCTCTCTCTCTGTTCTGTCTCTACCCCTCTCTCTCTCTCTCTGTGTTCTGTCTCTATCTCTCTCTACTCTCTCTCTCTGTGTTCTGTCTCTACCTCTCTCTACCCTCTCTCTCTCTCTGTGTGTGTTCTGTCTCTACCTCTCTCTACCCCTCTCTCTCTCTCTATTCTGTCTCTACCTCTCTCTACCCCCCCCTCTCTCTCTGTGTTCTGTCTCTGCCTCTCTCTACCCCTTCTCTCTCTCTCTCTCTCTGTTCTGTCTCTACCTCTCTCTACCCCTCTCTCTCTGTGTTCTGTCTCTACCTCTCTCTACCCCTCTCTCTCTGTGTTCTGTCTCTACCTCTCTCCCTGTGTTCTGTCTCTATTTCTCTCCACCCTCTCTACCCTCTCTCTGTGTTCTGTCTCTACCTCTCTCTACCATTCAAGATCAATTCAAAGTAGCTTCATGTATTGGCATGAGAAAACATGAGTTTACATTGCCAAAGCAAAAGTGGAACAATCAAGATGAAACAATATGTATGTACAAATAAATATTGAATATAAATGGGGATAAAATAAACGTGTAAACAGAGCTGTATTACATGAACACTTACGACCGTAGGTCCCGGATTACTATGAAAACCTGCAAAACCTGTCAGTGCGCCGATCCATCACGCCACCATATATGGCCGTCAGTCCAGCCTCACGCCTTGTGACCACCATATATGGCCATTAAGATCTGGATCACGAGTACACTGACCTCATCTAACCCTGGATAACCATACGGAGAAGAGCTGGACCTGCTTATATGGACCACCATAACTCGACATCTGACCTCAAACCCTTAGATCTCCATATATGGAGCTGACCTGTTCTGACATTCCATATGTTTATCTTTACCCCACAGAGGAAATATCAGATTCCACTAGAAGGCATGAAACTAACTTGATATACCTGACATATTATACATTCAATCATTCCTGATTTTTATATAGAAGTGTATAATTGTAAGTCTCTAAATGTTCTGATGAATTGAAAAGGGTGGGCCTTATTGTAAACAAGTGTTGTAGTGTCCAAGCCCTATGCTTGAACACTGTGGTTGGCTGACGGCAAGGAGGATGTTCAGACGTGTGCTCAAATAAACTGAAAGTCCAAACTTGTCCATTGAGTTCACAAACAAAGATATTTATTAGCTGATCTGTCACCTCAGCATACAATAAATACTTACATAAATAAACTGTTCAGGATACATGACTACAGCTCAAAGAAACACAGTTGAAAAACATTGTGCCTCTGCCAATCAGCAACACCTGCTGCTTGATTGGGGCCCATTAAATACCCAAGCAAACTGGGTCTAGCCCACGACCTGTGGTGACATCAAATGAGCACTACAATACTACTAGACATCATATGGCTCTTACAAGTGTAATGCTTCATCAATCATCATAGTGTCCACAGTTTTTGTATTGAGTTGTACTTTTGTTTGAATTAAATTTACTCATTCTGCAATCTGCATACTGTTTATAAATCAATACATTGAAACTGGGACTCAACTGATGCAAATTACAGCAATGTTGTTATTCAATTGAGCCATTTACACGTATATTAATTGCATTTCTGTTATACTAAATATGTTAAAGTGGCTTACATTTATTTAAATTGCCTTTGTACATGTTTTTTTTAAATAAACAAAACAAAAGGAAGTTCACATTGGTGCTGCATTATTTCATAGGCCAGTGGTCTACTTCAACAGGAGAACAGGAGCGCCACCAACAGGTGGATTTTTGAAAATGACTCAAATCATAAAGGCAGTGTGCAATTTACATGGAATCTTTCACAGACTTTCATACTAGGCTGAGGAATATATCCCACCCTTTCACATTGGCCAGTTACAGCGCCACCAACAGGTGGATCTGTTTTTGTTGTTGTTCTTGTTGTAGTAACGACCCAGCACACTCAAACAAAAGAGGCTGATGACCCCCCTAGCTTGGGCCCCCTAAACTCTCACTATAACTATAGACACTTTACCCCCCCCCCCCCCCCTCTCTCTCTCTCTCTCTCTCTCTCTCTCTCTGTTGAAAAGTAGGCTACAGGAAAAATCTCAAAGTACAGGTGAAAATATATAGTACAGGTATAGCCTACAGCTCGCGAGAGGAAAAATAGAGACCGCAACACTGGTATGAAAAACTTGTTTATTTGACTCAACATTTCGATCCCTTAGGATCTTCTTCAGGAATTCTTCTTCATTCCTGAAGAAGATATAGGGATCGATATACACGGCTTGCGATATCCGTGGATATACACGGATATCTACCCCCCTCTCTCTCTGTGTTCTATTTCTCTGCCTCTCTCTACCCCGGCCCTTCTCTCTCTCTGTTCTGTCTCTACCTCTCTCTACCCCTCTCTCTGTATTCTGTCTGTCTCTACCTCTCTCTACCCCTCTCTCTCTCTCTCTCTCTCTCTCTCTCTCTCTCTACCTCTCTCTCTCTCTGTGTTCTGTCTCTACCTCGCTCTACCCCTCTCTCTCTGTGTGTGTTATGTCTCTACCTCTCTCTACCCCTCTCTCTCTCTCTGTGTTCTGTCGCTACCTCTCTCTAACCCCTCGCTCTCTCTGTGTTCTGTCTCTACCTCTCTCTAACCCCTCTCTCTCTCTGTGTTCTGTCTATACCTCTCTCTACCTCTCTCTCTGTGTTCTGTCTCTACCTCTCTCTACCCCTCTAGACTATCTGTGTCATAGGCACGGGGTTAAAAAAATGTAGGCAATAAAAAAAAATCAATTTTTCTTTTTAAGTTGATTTTTCTGCCCGGCAACAACGATATACATAAAAAAAAAAAAAATTGATGTGAATCCAAACAAGATGTGATGTCACGCAGGAAGTGATGTCACGCAGGAAGTGAGGTCATACAGGGACGTCAGCGTGGAAGTTGTCGTCGGGTCGCGGGTACGAGTCCACCTCCATGGACATGAGGAAGTCTGCAACGAGACCACACCCCTTTTTATTACATCACACCTCGCTGTGTTAACCCTTGGCCTACAATTCACGGAAAAAACGGAATTAATCAAAAAATCTAAACCTCCCGTTAACGGAAAAAACGGAATGACAATCAATATCAGTTATCGGGGGGTCAAAAGATAAAAAAATAATATTTTTTCGCTAATATTAATATTTTTGGATGTAATTTACCAAAAAACGGCCGAAATCCGCGTGATCGTGCGCTATCGTGCACGCGCGCCGTCTCTATGTGCGTCGCTGTAAAAAATGTGATATTTTGCGATCTTTTGGGGTTGATTTGAGGTTAATTTGACTTTGTTATGAAAAATATAGCATTAGCTTAGCAATCCGGACCAGCCAAGCTATTGACTAGGGTCAAAATACTACAGGATGTTGTTGATCGTTCAACCGGAAGTGATTTAGGAAGATTCGTCTATTTTGGCCAAAATCAGCATCATGGTGCTTTCCCGCCATCTGGTGGCGAATCGAGAGAATTCACCTTCAATGAACAAAAAATGAAAACACATCTTTTCAAGCCACCAGATCTTCCTTTTATGTTAAAACGATGAATTAAAAATATGCCAATTTGTTACCCAAACAAAAACATTGGGACTGGTAGTCCAAGGGTTAACAGATAGATCAATTATTACCTGGCAGTTAAAGTGTTTTTAATAGATCTATTAATACCTGGAAGTTAATGTTATTACGTAAGCGAGACCACATCAGCCCTGTACTAGCCTCCCTCCACTGGCTTCCTGTGCGATACAGGATTGACTTCAAAGTATTGCTCTTTGTCTTTAAGTGTCTAAATGGTTTGGCACCCATTTATTTATCTGAACTGCTGAAACCCTATGCTCCGACACGGACGCTCAGGTCCTCTGACCAGCTTCTCCTGGTGGTTCCTAAAACCAAGCTGAAGCTCAGAAGTTATCGAGCTTTTGCAGTGGCAGCTCCCAAGCTCTGGAATGAGCTGCCTCTGCACACAAGACAAGCCCCCACCCTCCAGGTGTTTAGTCACGCCTCAAGACTTACCTTTATTCCTTGGCTTTTCCAAGCACAGTATGAGATGTTCGATGTTTAACGTGACACTGTGCATGTTGTTTGTGGTTGTTTTGTGGTTTTTTTAAATGAAGTTGTTTTTTAATGTTGAAGTTGTTTTTTAATGTTTTACTGTAAAGCACTTTGGTACAACGTTGTTGTTTTAAAATGTGCTATATAAATAAAGATGGTATGGTATGGTATGGTATGGTATGGTATGGTATGGTATGGTATGGTATGGTATGTAATATTTGTGATATTTTATATTTTAATGTGATATTTCAATAAAACAATAATAAGTTTTGGTCATTTTTTCGTTTTTAAGTTGCCTGATTCAGTATAGATATGTGATATTCATTAATTTAGCTGCCCCGCCCCCTTCCTATACAAACTCATTGTAACGTCAAACTCCATTTTAACCATGTTAGATGCGAGGCTGAAAGCGAGGACAGATGCTCTTGCTGGCCACGGAGACATTTTATACATGCATCGCAAGAACGAAAACAATGCCTGCATGTATGATATTATTCTTTATATATCCTATTATAGGATAAATGTATACAGGGTATACAGGGTTTGATGAGGGCCCAGGTAGGGCCGGGCCTACATTTTCAGGCCTGTTGAATGGACAGATATCAGTCAAAAGGGAGACATCGAAGAGGAAGGACGGGTGGGGACTGGGGACGGGTTTGAGGTCAGATATGGCCGGCTCCATATATACAGATCTAGGTGATGATCCAGTCTTTTCCATGTATGGCTATCCAGGGTTTGATGAGGTCATGTGTCGTGATCTTCATACAGTATATGCAGACAGCCATATGCGGAGACGATCACGAGGCGTGATGGACTGATATGGGCTATATGGAGGCGTGACACGACAGGCTTACTGATGTTTTCATAGTAAACTGCGACCTTCAATAATCTAGCTGAGGTCTGGATGAGATGCAGGCTCACGCCAGGCCTACGAACAGAGCACCGTACGTACCTTCAGTGTAATCTAGCTGAGGTCTGGATGAGATGCAGGCCTACTAACAGAGCACCGTACGTACCTTCAGTGTAATCTAGCTGAGGTCTGGATGAGATGCAGACCCACGCCAGGCCTACTAACAGAGCACCGTACGTACCTTCAGTGTAATCTAGCTGAGGTCTGGATGAGATGCAGGCTCACGCCAGGCCTACTAACAGAGCACCGTACGTACCTTCAGTGTAATCTAGCTGAGGTCTGGATGAGATGCAGGCCTACTAACAGAGCACCGTACGTACCTTCAGTGTAATCTAGCTGAGGTCTGGATGAGATGCAGGCCCACGCCAGGCCTACTAACAGAGCCACCACATAATTCACCACGATCCACGGCTGCAGAATCTGACGCTCCGAACCCGGCGGCCTGGGGGGAGAGAGACGTAGAGAGACACAGGGAGAGAGAGAGAAAGAGAGAGAGAGAGAGAAAGAGAGAGAGAGAGAGTGAGTCTCAAGTCAATTTTATTTAAGCCCATTTTAAAACAACAGCATTTGACCCAAAGTGCTTTCCAGAACAAATAGTCATAGTGCAAATAGTAATGACAATATAGCAATAGTATAAACATAACTCAACAATGAAACAGGCTAAGCAAAACAAAGAGGAGAGGAGAGGAGAGGAGAGAAGAGGAGAGGAGAGGAGAGGAGAGGAGAGGAGAGGAGAGGAGAGGAGAGGAGAGGAGAGGAGAGGAGAGGAGAGGAGAGGAGAGGAGAGGTCTTACCAAAGCGTCTCATTGGCTGTTGGATAAAGGTTGATACGATCGCTGGTCATTTGTTGACTGAGAGACAGTATGAGAGCAATGAAATACACTGTGAAAATGCACGCACGCACAC